>NW_024871985.1:0-20472 GCF_019054845.1 Dipodomys spectabilis
CATTGCCCCATTTGTTAGCAAATAGAAAGACATGGAAAAAATTATATTAAGTGAAGTAAGCCAGAACCAAATAATCATAGGTCCCATGGTCTTCCTTATTTGCAGTAACTAGAATATGTCTGAGTCAATAAGAATAGGTCAGATAAGTTGATGTTAGGGAAATGAAAGCTAAGATATGTATTCAATTTTTTTTCTTTCATGGGGTTGTTTCTAACACATTTATAAGTTTATTTCTTTGTTGCTTTATATATCCCTCCCCCATGGTATAACCCTGTTTTACTGTATTTGTTGTCGGTATAATTTCTGGAACGGAATGGCAAAAACCAATAGTTTAACTATGGATACAGGTGGACCCATTGCAACAATAAGATGTACAAGTCATTATGTCGAAATCGAACTTTACAACTTTGGTGGGGGGAAGGAAGATTGGGTGGGAGCAAGGGAGGTAGATGGAAAGGGATGGATAAGGGAAACAAAGTAGAATGCTACAATGCTTGACAGGAAATGTACTCATTATCTTGCCCAGGTAATTTTAATCCTTCTGTACAGTATTTTCACAAGAAAAAATAATAAATTAAAAAAAGAAAACAAGAAGAAAAAAAAACATGAAGATGACATGATCTTGTATTTAATGGACTCCATGGACTCCACTCCCAAGTTACTTGAGATGATCAGAAACTCTGGCGAACTAGCAGAAAATAATTTTTTCTCAATAAAACCA
The DNA here is from genome assembly GCF_019054845.1 of Dipodomys spectabilis. NCBI lineage: Eukaryota > Metazoa > Chordata > Mammalia > Rodentia > Heteromyidae > Dipodomys > Dipodomys spectabilis. The sequence goes on from NW_024871985.1 coordinate 722, forward strand.
ACCAAGAAAGGAATAAAAATAAACAAGAAAGGAGTATACAGTTGGAAATTTGGGCTAATTTTGTCATTATGTTTTGAGAAGTCAAGTTTCCTATAGAAATGCAACTCATATATAATCCTCTGTTGTGTTTTAAATGTTGTCTTAATTACAGATCATTTCTAGATGCAAAAGAGCTCATGATTCCGAACCAAAAATTTGAAAAAGTAAGCATCATTCTGTTAAATTCCAAAGAATGATGAAGGATTATAAAAGTTTAAGCCTGGAGAAATAGGAAAGTTCATTTTATGTAGGACTTTTTAGACCTGGCTAAATTAGAATTTAGATTTAAAATAGATATTGTTGTTTGTAATTTAATATTCTATAGGATACTACAAAATTATTTTCAAGTAAAAGATTTAATTTACAAATTCACAAATGATTCTGGCATTCTAATTGTCTAGAGTAGTCTTTCAAGTGAGGTATAATAAGAAATTAGTTAATAGATAATTCCAACAGTTCATGTGTAAAATGATAATGTGAATAATATAGACCAATAGACCACAAATTGATTGTATTAATTTATAAATATAGAAACAGAGCAATCTTTTGAGACTTTGGTGTAACATGGTATGAAGAGTAATTGGGTGACATCTTTTTTTTCTACCTATACATATCACAGGAAGAAATTTCCTTAATTATGTACCTCTGTATACAATGAGACAAATGCTACGTTTGAGGTTTGTTTTTACTTTGTTTTTGTTGTTTGGTTTGTCCTAGGGCTTAACCTCTGGGCTCGGGCACTATCCCTGAGCCTGTTTTTGCTCAAGGCTATTGCTCTACCACTTGAACCTCAGTGCCAGTTGGGTCTGGCTTTTCCTTATGAGTTTATTGGAGATAAGAATCCAAGGAAATTTCTTGCCTGGGTGGGCTTTCAACTATAATCTTGAAATCTTAATATTAAGATATACAGATCTCTTGAATATCTATGATAGATTATATATATATATATATATATATATATAAAATAAAATAAAATAAAATAAAATAAAAATAAATAATATTTGCAAGTGTTCTGATCTCAAGAAAACCACTGCGGGGAAAATGATATAGGAAAGTTTAGTGTAGTATTCTTTCCACAATAGGAAGGACATGACATTAGCAGAAGTGTAGCATTTTTTCACAATAGTGACAAAGCAGTCATGATGTGAATTTAGGGAATTTTAAGGCACAACTTACAAGTTGGAAATTGTTGGGCTAGGATGACTTTACGGCATAAAAACTTGGGATTGATTGTTATAGAAATAATAGCTTACTCTGATGAACAAATGTTTAGTCTTACGGAATTATTTATTGGAAGTGGCACTGTGGCTCAAGCGGTAGATCGCTCACCGTGAGCTGCAGAGCACAGGGACAGCGCCCAAGCCCAGAGTTCAAGCCCCATGACTGACCAAAAAAAAAAAAAGAAAGGAATTAATTATTATAGATACTTCATAGTTTTATCCTCTACAAGAACGTGTCTATTTTTTCTGTTGGCTTTTAAATATGTAATGCCTCATTGAAAACTGCATCTATTGCAGAATTAAATAAAATGCAAACAGGTACTATTTTGAATGTCTCTGGTATGGCATGTTCAGAATTTGAAAATGAGTAGTTAGTAGTCTTAGGAATGTTGAGGAACAGATGTATTCTGTCTTCTTAACAGTTAGTCAGTTTTCAGTTAGGAGTTTCCATAGAATTGAACTGTTTTCTGTTTTAGTATGAGACAATACTAAAATAATGTTTTTTCAAAGTAATGGCAAGTATATTCTGAAAATATTGTATAGTTTGATAACATTCCAGTTCATGTCCCTCTGATAAAGAAAGAGCTAATTCAAGTTAGCAGCCAAAGTGTTCATTTTTTAAAAAGGTAATACACATAGAATAATATTTACTATACCAATACAGTGAAATTATATTTTATGTAGCTCATTTTTAACTTAATTTTATTAAGGTCATATATAGAAAGGGTTGCAGTAATTGTAAGGTATTGAATACATAACATGTCAAAATTTTTACCCCCTCCCTCATTTTTCTCACACTTTTCTTTACCCCAATACCCCTCACATGTTGTAATGTAAATTTCCAACATGTTGTCCTGTGAGTATGGCTATTGCATTGGTTTACCTTTTGTCCTTTGTCTCGCCATTTTATTGTTCTGCTTCCCTTGCCAAATGAAGATAAATGTATATAGAATACACAGGATACTAAATCAAATACAACAGTGGACAAACCATAGGGGAAAACACAAAAGAAAAAAGAAACCACATAGTATATTGAAAACAACATCCACAAAGAAAAACCTCTCTTTCCATATCTAGCAGATTATTTTGCTCAGCATCATTTTATATGGTCATTTATACCTAGCTATTGAGCCATTCTATTCATCTGCTGGGACTATTTCCTATTTATTATTAAATATTATTATTAATAACTATTTCCTAGTTATTACAAATGAGGGAAACCATGGAATCTGTTTCTTTGTGCCTTGCTTATTTTTCTTTGTAGGACTTTTCTAAGTCTTTCCAATTCCTTATTAATAGGAAGCATAGAATTACTCCGTATATATATAAAACACATTTTGTCAATTCGTTCATCTACTGAGTGGCATATTGGTTGAAAACATGATTGCATGTAAATATCACTTAAGGCCATTCAAAAATGACAGATTCCACCACATCAGATATAGTAATATCATGATTTCTAAGTAAGATAATATTTTATGGTGGTACAAGTGTTGAGATATAGGATGAGTCTAATGTATATCTTGCACTGAATTAGGCAGGAAGATATCCAATATCATGTAGGACTAAAGTGGTAGTGACAAAATATTTCCCTTGAGAAGGATATAGGAGGCTGCCAGAAGTTTGAAGTAGTTCAGATAATTTTGAAGAATTTAGAAATGCAAGCTCAATTATGTCTCTTTAAATAATAATTATGTAAGTGGAAGGGCAAAAGAAGGGTAAGAGAAGTAAATAACTGACAGCAAATCATTGTCCCAAGTTAGAGAATAAAAAGACATAATCTATAACTTCCAAGTTAAAGAGAGACCAATATAATACGTCCCACTTAATTTAGGTACATGCAAAATATTTACTTGGCTTTTCCCTAGTTAATGCTCCAAAATAAATGAACATTTATAAGAAAAGTTATGTGATTGCAATTGCTTCAACTTGAACACTAATTGTGATCAGCCCTTTTTTTCTCACTTTGTACTTGGAAAATTGTCCCTAAGTTGATGATGCTGTGGCTGATTAGATTCAGAGTTAGGGGCTTCTACTTGTACAATTAGCCCAGAATAGTTTAAAGCAGTTTTCCACCCAAGATATCCAACTAACATTGTCTGAACCTGTACTTTGAACACACACTCACACCTGAGCACATTATTTGAAATTATAATTCAGCTTTCCTTGGCACATTCTACTTTGTGCCTTTGTCTTCTTTGCATATGCCTTTTGAGTTCATAGTTGCTCTATTTCCATTTCATCTATACAAACTGCTCAGAACATTGTTCAACTACCACTTCTTATTTGTACAGGCCCAGTCTATGTATGAAGGTACTTTGTCCATGTTAAGCAATAGGGTAATACTAACTCTCTGAGAAGAAAAGTTCCACAATATAACCCTATGCCCACATTAAAGGATGTAGAATTTAAAGCATTTTGAGACAAACAGTGATATTAGAATTGAAAGGCTCCTTAGGGACATTTTCCTGGAGTTCATTAGTTTACCCAGGAGAAATATAAATATCCACAAAATTTGGAGCTAATTAGTAAGTATCCGAATTAACATTAGATCCTAGATGTTGTGTTAATACAAGGCAAGTTGTATTATTGTTAAATCAGAATCCTTCACTCCTTGACAATTTGTATGAGAAAGTGAAAGAAAGACATTAAATCAAAATATCTTATCTTTTTAGTCATTTAATCCTAGTGGTGAGAGTAATGTCTGAACGTTTTATAAGAACATTTTCCTACATATAAGAATTTGTCAGGTTTGTTCACACAGCATGGAGATATACCTAACAAGAATTAGATTTCAATAGTCTATATGGAAGTTATGATGTGTCAATGGCTATTGAGGCATTTTCTGTTCTAAAGAGGAATCAATTCCAGGAGTCTTCAGTCACATCAGTAAAGCTGTATGTTCAACCTAATACTTGGTTTTACTTGTCCTACATTTATAATGAGTAGGCTGATAAGATATCCAAACATATCTAAATATTTTTCAATAAAATCCCAAACTGATATGGATAGATGGATCACTAATTGGAACTGTAGGACAAATTAGGCTTGGTTGTGCTGTAGTTCAATCTATAATCTCCTGGCTAAATAAAGTTTTCAAAAATATTCACAGAATATCACTAAGAAAAGTTAATGATATTTATATCTGTATAACATTTCTGAGGTCAGGATTTAAGCATTTGTTCCCAACATTTAGAATCAATAGGATCTGTTAAATTAATGGATCCAGAATTTTATGTATTCACATTCATATCTCAACATTTTATCAATATGACTTTCACCAAAACACTGTTCTTATTGAACTTGTCTATGTTCTTTTACTTTTCAAATCCAAATAGTAGATTTCCTTCAATATCTTCCTGAAAATTCTTTCCTTCCCTTTCTTCTGTAAATCTGTGTTTATTACTTTTTTGTTTCCTTATTTATCGCTTTCCTCCTATCTTGTCCACACTGGTACTCACATTGTTCACACTTTCATCAGAACTTTCCTTTTCCTCTTCCTTTTAATAATGTCCCTGATTTTATTATTAGTTTTCATATTCATGGTCGTGAATATTTCGATGATGTCCAAACAGACCTATCTTTGCATCTCTTTAACATAAACCTTAGAACTATCACTGAGTTTTTTTCCTCTAAATCCATCTTTTCCACCTGTAGTCCTTATCACCAAGAATGTAACTAACACAGTTAGGAGACAGAGATGTGGAAAAGCTTTAGATTTACTCTTACCCTACCTCGATCCATTAGATAAGATGAATGATCAAGATTTTCTCAGTTTCTGTCACTAATGTAATTTCTATGTACTCCTTTTTATGCCCCTGACACCAGCCTATTGCAAATACTCATCACCAGTCACTCAATCCTAAAATAATTCTTTACGAAGTATGCATTTTCCCCCATAGTCTTTTTTATATTGGTCCTCTCCATCACCAAATGACTCTCCTTGTGAAGAACTCAGACAAAAATTCTACTACCATTATTTACTCACAGCATTGACTATTGGTCTTACATTTCTCATCTGTAAATGGATATAATCTACCAGAAATATTGAAGAATATATTTGTTGACTTCTAGAGCAAGGCAAAAGAAAGTAAACAGTCCTTACATTTCCTGCCTTAGCTTATAAATAAGGAAAGAGTCAAATTCAGTTTGTTGGTACAAAGTCAGAAATAGTTTCATGCAGAAATAAAAATAAATTTTAACTCCTGCAGCTTGTGTCCTTTTATGGTAACTGCAGATATGTAAGTATTATTATGTAAAATTTGTCATGTATTTACAGTTCTAATGAAGAACATACTCTTAATATATCATTGGAAAACTATCTATCTGAGAATGTTATTTGAACTAATCACACTAAGTTGAAATCTACATCGTAGCCAATCAAAATATGGAAATAAATGATTTTATTTATAAGCAAATAATACCACCAAGAACAGTGAGTATACCTTAGAAAGACTGCTGGAATAACATTAGGGTTTTTACTGTCTCTGCCTGTCTATTTGATTGTATTTCTTGATATTGAAACTTTCCTCTTTTTATTCTGGTTTTGTTTTGTTTTGTTTTGGGTTAGTCATGGGGCCTGGTCTCTGGGCCTGGCACTGTCCCTAAGCTCTTCAGCTCAAGGCAAGCGCTCTACCACTTGAGCCACAGTGCCACTTCCCGCTTTTTCTGCTTATGTGGTGCTGAGGAATCAAACCCTGAGCCTCATGTAGGCAAGGCCAGCACTCTGACACTGAGCCACCTTCCCAGCCTTCCTCTTGTTATTGTTATTGTATGTAATCCAACGCTGTTTATAACTAGCATTCAACGTGGGAAATTTAGCTTCCAAGATATCTAATTTTTTTTTTTCCTTTTCAATCACAACATCGTCATTATCAGGCTACACTGTGGTCATCATCCTCTCCACCCAAATTATTATTAGCATCATAAGTGCTAATTATTGAACGTCGGATATATGTCTATGATTTTACTATTATTTGTCTTTAGATTAATAATTTTAATGTTACCACTGTGCATGCATCCATATTGAAATTTTGAACAAATAAACAAAAAAACCCTAAACCATATCAGGTAGCTTGACTATGTGCTTATAACAAATTATGGAATAGATATTTTGAAGCATTGCAAATTCCTAATCAGTATGAATTAACTTCCTCTCTCTCCTGAACTACAAACAAATATTGAAGAGTTTGGGCAGAACCTTTTCATGTAATATACTGTAAATGTTACTACAATATCATGTGTATATCTAAAATTCCCTTGAAAATAATAAACTCTACTTTATATTGAAATATTAGTTATTTCATTCTAGGAAACATTTAGAAAAATTGACTGTACCTTTGAAATGAAAATGTCAAAAACAGTAACATAAAAGTTTTAGAGGGAGTCTGTCATATATATATATATATATATATATATGTATATATATATATATATTATAAATGTTATGTGTAGAATAGTACATATTTAGAGATTATTTGTCATCAGAAATATATACATATATCTAAATTTATTTGCAGAATGATATACATCATAGTGAAACAAACATCTTAAAACACAATTAAAATTTAAAAAAAAAAATCTTCATGAAACCAAGTGCCGGTAACTCCACCCTTATAATACAAGGCATTCTGGGTGCTGAGATCTTAGAATTGTTTTCGAAACTAGCCCAGACAGAAAAGTACTTGTTAGATTCTTATCTCCAATTAACCAGTAAAAACAGGAATTAGCTCTTTTCCTCAAGTTGTAGAGTGCTGTCTTTGAGCATAAAAAGGCTTAGGGACAATGCCCAGGCCTTGCAAACAACACACACAACAACTAATTGTATCAATTGTATCACATTAATTTCACAAAAGCATCTTTTAACTGCTGTGAACATTTCTTAGAAACATGAATACATACCCCTGGAAAATGTTAAGTTAAAAAGTATAGAATATTTACGTCTATGTTAAAGATATAAATATTTCGATTGTTTAAGATATTTAGTTAATGATTAGAATTTAAGAATAATGATAGGTAGGTCATATATTGGGACTGGTTTTTATTCTATTTTACAATAGTAATAAAATTATATTTATAATGATTATATACAATTACTCTTGCTTGCTATTTGAATTATCATAAGTGATAAATATTTTTAAATGATTTCCAAAGCAAAGGAGTATCAATTCTTTTGTAATTTCAAAACAATTAAGAAAATGATTTCAAGGCTTCTTCACTCTAAGTCTATATTTGTTTTCTTATTCTACTTTTCATATGTTAGTAGAAATTAAAATTCCAAAAATTTAATGGATATTGGCATTCAGGAACATCTTCACATACACTAATATTGGAGTTCCTTAAGTGGGATTGTTTTATTTCATTTGTTACTTTCAAAAATATATCAAGATGATTGTCTGTTTTGTTCTTTTCACTGCTTTTGGCTCTTATCTTGAGAATACGTTTTTCCTAGCAAGGTAGAGATAAGCAATTGGATTAAACAAGTAACATATGACTTTCATAAAATGCAGATGCATAGATTTGTGTCTACTGTCATTTGCTAAAATTTCTTCCAGAAAAGTTACTCAATTACTTAGAAGTTTTTCCCCTTCCCCTCCACAAATTATACAGACATCAAATACAGTGAAAGCAGGGGTTATAGTGTGAGGGAGGGACATACAAAGCAACAAAGAAATAATCATATAAATGTGTTATAAACAATCGCATGAAAGAAAAAAAACATTTGAATACATAACTTAGGGTTCATTTCCCTACCATCACCTTATCTGACCTTTTCTGCTTGACTCAGATATATACTACATATTGCAAATGAGGGAAACCATGGGAAAAAATAGGGATACAGGTGGACTATTGCAACAATGAGATGTACAAGTCGTTATGGCAAAATATGAACTTTACAACTTTGGTGGGGTGGGGGTAACGGGGAGGATGGGTTAGGGCGGCGGGGGAGGATGGGAAGGGATGGGAAGGGGAAACAAAAGAGGAGGCTACAATGCTTGATAAGAAATGTACTCATTATCTTGCCCATGTAATTGTAACCCCTCTGTACAGTATTTTCACAATAAAAAAATAAAAAATAAGATAAATTTCTTAGAAGTGATGCATAATTCCTAGGTATCCCAGTTATCACATATACTTTTGGATTGAGTTATCTCTGTATAACCTCAAACGGAAAAAATACCCTCAAAATAAACAGAAATCACATCTTTGTTTTAAATGCAGTAGTTTACAAAGAGTTTTTAGCCAACACCAAAAACATCTTTTTAGCTATTCATCATTTTGTGTGAAGAAGTTTTAACAATAGTTTTTTCCTGATATGCAATTCACTTACAATATATTATTTCCTTTTATTGTATACATATTAGTCCTTTGGACGTGAATTGTACTTTCATAGGTCTCCAAAGCCTAATTTTCACAAACTTGCATTTCTTCAAATAGAAATGCTGTAAATTTTAGAACAGACATTAAAATAAATATAAAATTCAGTTACAGAAATTTGCCCAGCATACATCCTCTATAGTGTGTCTTTTCAAAATTTGCTTTTGGGGATCATTTCCAGGGTCTCACACATACTATTCAAGTTCACTGTCAATTAACTACATTCTCTGTCCAAAAAAGTTTTTTACTTCTGTTTAATACATTCATAGAAGTGTAATGCCTGGATCCTATACAATTCTCTTTCATCTTTTGAAGACTTGAAAACTTGTTTGCTAAAATGATTGCAGTATTATACAAATCGATCACTATGAGAAGTATATCAATTTATCCACAAATACATTACTGTATTTTGCGTCCTTTTTTATATTATGGTCATACTAGTGAGTTTTCTTTTTATTATTTCTTAGACACTAAAGAGAATCTTATTTCATATGCTTCTCCTATTGATTATTAATTTACATATGTTATTTAAAGAAATATTCTATTCAGGAAAAAATTTATATACAATTAGAAGACATAAAAATACTTAAGTTTAAGAATCATTGTAGCATTAACATTGTTGCATGAACAAATATGTGCACTCTATCTGTTGGATATGCTTTCATTTCTGTTATAGTGTCCCTTGAATTATGAAAGGTTATCACTTGATGTAATCCAGTTCTTGCTTTTCTTTAGCCATTAATGTTTTCCATATCAGATGTTTAGAAACCTTTACTGATCAATATCATGAAATTTTACATTTATGTTTTATTGTTTTTTAAATCTCACATTTAGTTTGATAATCATTCTTTATAAGATTTGAGGTAGGCCAGGTGCCAGTGGCTCATGCCTGTAATACTAGTTACTGAGGAGGCTGAGATCTGAGGATCGTGGTTTAAAGCCAGCCCGGGCACGAAAGTCCCTGAGACTCTTATCTCCAATAAACCACTAGAAAACAGGAAGTTTTGTTGTTGCTCAAGCGGTAGAGTGCTCACCGTGAGCTGAAGAGCACATGGACAGTGCCCAAGCCCAGAGTTCAAACCCCATGACCAACATACAAACAAACAAAGTATTGAGGTAGTAGTCTAAGATCATTCTTGAAATCTAGAGAGGCAATAGTGCCAATAAAAGCATTTAAGATTCTGTTTTTATTTCATAAAGTCATAGCATCCTTTTCAAAATCTGTGGACCATAAAACTAAGAAATTATTTTTGACGAATCTGTTACCTTCTTCTATGTGTCTGTTCTTAAAGTAGAACTATGTTGTCTTCACTACTAAACATGGTAATACTATTCAAAGCTAGTATGAAGGCTCAAGCTACACCATTTTACAAGATTGCTCTGACTGACCTGTATTCCTTGAATTTACATACGAGATTATTGAGCAGGTGGACCAATATTCTACAGAGCTATCTAAATATATGATAGTCACTCATATTTTACAACTTGTGAAAATGCAAACCCATGATATTATATATAGAAAATGTCTTTTGAGACTGCTCAATGCAACTAAAATTAGTTTAGGAATGAGTTAAGATTTAGATAACAGTACAGCATAATAAAGCTGAATGATAACGACTTGAGATGTACTGCAGAAGAGAGTGAGAGGGGGAAGAATGGTGGACCACATAGGAGCTGTATGTCACTGGTATTTTTTCAAAAAACAGAAAGATTTCAGAAAAGAGAAGGAGAAAAATAAAGTGTCCTGAATCTAGTTTCTTTTTAATCCACCTGATAGTTTGGACTGAAAGTCAGATAACATGGGAAAAAATAGAAAATAAAGCATTGTATAGATCTGTTACAATGTAAAGAAGTTGTAATAGGAATATAATTAATTTCTAAAAAAATAAGAGAAAGAATAACAATAACAAGTGCTAACGTGGATACAAGATGGATCACATTTTATATGTAATTTTGAAAAAACATACTAGGAATGTAAATTTAAAAGTCATAATTTAGAATTCAATTTGTATTATAACTAGGTAGTATAGTTCAGTGGTAAAACATTGGCCTAACATATGTGAAGCAATTGTGTGATCTCCCAAGCCTTAGAAAGTACACACAAAGCACACACACAAAAAAACCAAATAAACACACACACACACATTTGTTATTATCATATTAAACAGAGGAAATTATCACAAATAGTAAAAGTATTTTAATATATGAAATCACAATATTGCTCATACTATTTAAAAGTTTAGTAGAAATAAAATAGTCACAAGATACTTCGATTCTTATAGATTAAGTAAATTGAAAATTCAGAAATAAAGACATGAGAAATTTGCAAACAAGTTTTAAATAATAATCATTTTGAAATATGTGTCCTTTTATTTTGACAAAAGATTGATGTTGCTGGTGTTTTAACTCAAGATTTAGAATATGATAACCAGGTGCTCTATATCTTGCTAGGGATGACTATATCTCTAATCATTTCACTCTGGAAATTTTATGATAAGGTCTCATAGTTTCTCCGTCTCTCCTGAATTACAAACCCTACTTATACTTACCGTTGTAGTTAGAAAAATGGAAAGCACAAATCACTATGCCCAGCTCAAACATTTTTTTTAATTCAATTACAAATATTTCCAAATAATGACCAGGTAATAAAGCCTTTTTAAATAAAGTATGTGCTTCTTGAAAATACACTATTTGTTAAATGGGCAAATATGTTTGAACTAAAGAAAATAAATTTATTTAAATTCACCAACCATATAAAATTTAAGAAAATAATTTTTAAATATTCACATGTTAACTATTTTGAAAGCAAACTAAATGTCTGAATAATTTACATGTGTTAAAATTATGCAAAACTAAATTAACTAATCCTAAAACTCAGAAAAAAGAATTACCCTAAAGAAATAATAGAAAATAATTAAGTTAAATATTTGAAATTTACAAAATAAAATGACGTGTATTCTTTAGTTGACTTAAGTAACTGTAAACCCTCTGTATATCAATTTTATAATAAAAAATGCATGAACAAAGAAAGAACAGTACCCATTGGTCAATAGCGACAGGAAAAACATCAGTAGTTTTTTTTGAGTGTGCAAAAAAATCAGTGGAAGAGATAACAATGTTTCTTCCATAATAAATGTACTCAATACCTTACTTATGTAACTGTATCCCTTCTGTACATTACCTTTACAAAAAAATTAAATTGAAATTAAAAATAAACTAAATAACATACCAGTTAAGAATTCATAGGGAGCATGGAAGGTGGCTCAGTGGTGGAGCCCTTGCCTTGCATGCTTGAGGCCCTGGGTTCGATTCCTCAGCAAACATAAACAGAAAAAAAGCTGGAAGTGGTGCTGTGGCTCAAGTGGTCACGTCCTAGCCTTGAACTATCCTTGAGGAACAGCGCCCAGGCCCAGAGCTCAGGTTCCAGGGCAGGACCCCCCCCCCCAAAAAAAAACATAATTACTAGAAGCCATTGGTTAAAAACTTTTTATAAAACTGCCCTAAGTACCCAAGTAATATAATTTGATGACACTATCTAAATACTTCAACTTCAGCAGAGGAGCCAAAAGTTTAAAAACTGTTACAAAGTAAAGTAATAAATCAGAATATATTACTATTAATAATAATCATAAGATGAATTTATAGTGGTAGTCAAATTTGTAAGAAATGAGGCAATTTGCCATTCGTTTGCACTTAATAAGTGAGAAAGAATTTTCTAGATCTTTTTAAATATATAATAAGTTTAATGAAGAAACTATTCTGTTACATCATATGATAATTAGAAGAAGCTGATATTAGAACAAAGAGCAGATTGTACTGTTTTGGATGTTAATGTATATACTTATTTTGGTTGTGGGAAATTGTGTTCAAATTGGGGTATTTTTTTTTGTTAGACTGGTGTCATATCAGTGGTTAATTTTAGGATAGAGTTTCCCTTTCCGCAAGAATATGCACCTGATCTGTCTTTTTAGCCTTCCCATTATCAATGGCATACGAGTTGCACACCAACTTGTCTAGCTTCCTACCTTGACTGGCTTGGATTCTGTAGTCCTTCCAATCTTAACCTGTAGATAGTGCAGGATGGTGGAAATGATCCAATGCACCCAGCTATAGATTGAGAAGAAAGTCCACTAAACTTCCTGTTCTCAAGCCTCCTCAGTAGTTAAGAGTTCAGATGGGAGCCCCTGGTACCAAGCAGTAAGAGTATTTCTTAAAGCAACTAGACATATATATGACTTATGCATGTGAACACCTCAGGACAAGAATAAAAGAGGAGTGAAGCATAGAGGACAGGCCCAATTTTAACTAGCTACTTGGAGGCTGAATAAGCTTAGCTAGCTACTCTGGAGGCTGAGATATGAAGACCACTATTCAAAGCCAGTCCAATCATGAAAATAAATGTGATTATCTCCAAAAAACAGAAGTGGAACAATGGCTTAAGTGGTAAATCAATATCCTAGGTCACAGAAGCATAGAGATGATGAAAGAATGAGCACTTGCACATGCGCGTGCGTATATACATGTACATGTGTACACAAACACACACACACAAACATAAGTATTGCAATGCGAAGTTCTTTTTTTTACCTTGCAGTACTCTATTTCCCTGTATTAGTTTACAAATTAACAAAACCAGCTAAGCACCTATTTACCTACAACTCATCATGTTTCTCTAAAGTCAACTCTCTTTTTGGAAACATGATTTATTTGACCTAAATGTAAACTATTCAGGAGTTTGATTCTTCTCCCTCAATTCTGTAGAATTAGATGATTGTTTAGCTTCATCCTAGCAATATAATTTGAGAAATCCTACATCAAGCAACGTAATTCTTTCACTAGAAGGGAAGCCTCTTTCAAACAATTAATAGTAGGTTTTCCTTCTTCTTGCTAGCATCTGTAGTTTTATTATCTTCATATATTTCATGATCTGTCCGTGTATGACAAAGACTGCTGTGAAAATGAAAAGACCCTTCGCAGCACTTATCATTTATATACCATTCATAGATATGAAGGTGTTTAAATATTACTCATATTGCTTTGGAATAAATCATGTTCACATTGACTATCGTGAAAAATAAGGATTGGTTTCTCAGCACATTAGGTAAGAACTTGATTGAAAGAAACCAGAAAAGTGAGGAATAACTCAACACATACATTCAAATGAAACAAAACAACCCAAGAAAACAAATTAATTCAGTACTCTAAAACCTGCAGAAAATGACCTGACTTAAAAAAAAATCAGCTATGACAAACTTATGAAAATCTTGACTACATTTGAGTCTACTGTTGTGAGGATAGAGGTTAAAGCCCAGACTGGACAGAAAGATCTTTACACAATGATATGTACCTGTTATTCTAAATTCCAGGAAGTATAACATAACGTGGACTGAGCCCAAGATCATACACAAGTATCTGAAAAATAATCAGGATAATTTATGGCTGGAGACGTGACAAAGTGGTAAGAACACCCATTTAGGGGGCACAAGACACTCAATTCAAACTCTAATATTATGGGTAATAAAGTAAAAAGCTATGATTTTAAATAAGTGGTATAATTGTAAGATTTGAGTATTTGAGTGGAAAAATGCATGAGAGAGATAGAATATACCCATGGTACAATGCTTTCAATTTAAGTGAAAATGTTTTGTGGTACTTCAGACAAAATAGAGTTACCTCACAAATGAGCATGGTTGTGAATTTGTGTGATGGAATTACTTTACTTACACAGGTGTAAATTAAATAGATTTTATTTGGGTAGATTGTACTTCTTGAACTAAGAACCTGGATGATGTCCCTGAGATTTTTCTCTCAAAGCTACCACTCTACTACTTTGAGCCACAGTTCCAATTCTGATTTTCTTTTGGTTGTTTGGTGATAAGAGGCTCCTGGACATTCCTTCCCAGGATGGCTTCAAACCATGATCATCAGATCTCAGCCTCCTGAGCAACCAGGATGCCAGGCAATAGCAGCTGATATTTTTCATAATTTAGTAAATTGTACAGTTCTTGAAATTATTCATTATCGTTATAACCTGTGTAATATATGTGTGTTTGTATATATCAATGCATACAAATAGAAATACTTCAACATATTTTTGTATCTACAGTAGATTTATGAAATCATCCATTATAAAATAAAATGGAAACTAAAGTTAATAAGGAGCAAAACAAAGGAAATTATCACGTCTTATTGGTGAATGGAATACGAATTGCGAAAATCACTTTGGGAAAACCATCTCTATGTTAACAAAATGGATAAGAGCTATTAATTCCAATCCATCTAGTTGCCCATATTGTGCAACCTCACACATGAGTGTCAAAATCAAACCACACTTTTAGCCTTTGTTTTTAACTCACCTGTTACAAATTATGGGTTAGATGAAGTAATCAAATAAAGATTATAAAAATATTATGTGAGGCTATGAATTAGAGCTGAAAATGATTTTAAATGTGATAATAGCTAATTAAATTGCATATTTCTTACTTTTACTCTGTCATGTAACTCATTCTCACATTAGCAAAATACATAAAAGGTTCTCACTAAATTATATGTACATTTATGATATAATGTATTGAAAGAATATGGGCACAGTGTGGTTTTAGGTTATTGAGACCTGTAGGGGGAAGTGTGTTTTTGAAGACTTGCAATATATTGGGATGAAGATGAAGGGAGGGATGTGCTTATTCTGGAAAACTGGCTAGAGGATTGTTCCCATAATGGTAGTGATGAATTCTTCCAAAAGGTTACAGTAAAATCACTTTCACAACCATGTTCACTGCTCCACTATTCATCATAGCAAAGTTACGAAAAGAGCTCAGATGCCCTTGGGAGGAGTGATGGTTGGAGAAAGTGTGGCACATATACACAATTGGATTGCACCTATCCATTTTGAAGACTCTTACATTATTTGAAACGAAATGGATAGATCTAAAAATATATTAATGAGCTAAGTCAGAGCCAGACAAATCAAGAACCCATGTTATGTCTCATATTTGGAAGCTAGAACTTTATACAGGTTTACACAAAAATATTAACCTAAGCATGCTATTTGCAGAGGAGTATTTCAAAAGTGTATTTTCTTATAAAATTGAACTTTTAATCCAACAAAATATATGTCAGGAAACTATCACTTGGAAGGTGTGAGGGGAAGTCAAAAGGAAGGAATAAAGAGAGTTATGGAGGAAGAGAGTGAAAGTATATTATTCAATGCAGATAGTATGAAACTAGAAAAATTAAAGTGGGGTGAGGTTTGAAAGGGTGTGGAAAAGTTATATAAAGATCCATTATACTTAAAAAAACTGATTTGTTGAATGGAAATTCCATTGTCCAAGTATTTAAGATTATAAGAATATAATTAAAAACATTGGAGACATCTGATCTTAAATTCTATTTCCATCTCTTTTAAAAAATGAAATGGTTTGCTCTATAAATTGATCAGAGGGATGAATTTCTTGGCTAGCTAGATCATTGCACATCTGTGTCTCTCTTCCTCTCTCCCCTTTCATGGTTCTCATCGGTAATATGATTGCTCCATAATTATCCTAATTTATTTTGCTTTTATATTTTTGGTTGCATCATTTCACTTTCTGCTCAGCCATTTCCCAAGTAATTTACATGGAAGTCATTATTTCCTATTTTCTCATTCCTAAAATAAGCTTCACATGAAGACACCACTGGTCCTCATTTTCAGCCTGTAGCTTTGAATACGGAGGAAAACCTTTCCTCTGCTCTCTATCAATTCCCTACTCTCCAGTTAGAATAATTTAGAATAGTAAAAATGAAAAAAGAGAAAATAAATAATAGTGAAAAAAACAGATGCCAAAAATTCACCGGATATTTCTGACCAGTTCATCCAATGTGAACTATTGGGGAAATACATGAACACCTCATACTCACTGGCACTCAAAGTCTCTGGCTAGGCAATTCTGATGAAGATGAGGAACAAGATGAAAAAGTGAGAAATGGTATCAATTGCAAGAGAAAAATGGAATAGGATCCAAGCAAATTTCTTTTTTGGTCTGCTGAAAATAATCGCCTTACTACAGTGCAGAGACTACTTTCCAAAAAGGCCACTCATATGAATACTAGTGATGACGATGAGTACACCCCTCTTCATTGAGAAGCATTCAGTGGACACTTAGACATTGTCTATGAGTTGGGGGCTCAAGGTAGATATTCATGTAATAATTGTGAATGGTTGGACACCTCTGCACAGTACTTATACATGGAATAATAACAGAGTGGCTTCTTTATTTCATCATGATGCAGCTACCAATGGCCAAACTAAAGGCCTCTTGACCCCCTTGCATCTTGCTGCTGGGAATAGAAATAGCAAAGTTATGCTAGATCTCCTTCTGTTGAAACATTATATCAAACCAGGTCTGAAGCACAACTTGGAAGAAACTGCATTTGATATTGCCAAAAGAATAAGTATGTATCACTACCTCTTTGAAGTTGTGGAAAGCTGTACAAATTGTTCTCCTAAGTCCTAATGGTTTGGGTAAATTTCTTAAATTTCAAAATTGCCAGTCCATCCTATGTGTCCATACAAAATATTTTCACAATACAAAGCAACAGCAATATCTTACTTTAAAAATTCATGAATTCCATGGTATTCTTCCAAGTGAATTGCCTGACTTTGATGTCAATATACATTCAAGTTGTTTGTATACATCTATAATGATTTCTGTAGCGTTTGTGATTTTTTAATAAGAAATAATTTTAACTAATCTGTTGAAATGAGTAGTACAGAAACTAAAGATATTTCTGGTGCTTGCCTGAAAAAAGTATATTTTAAAATATTTAGTATTCTGTTTTTATAATATCCATAATCTAGTTCATTCTCTCCTAGATATAATACTTTGAATTCGATACTGTTTTATAATATATATATTCATTAATGTGTCCTTTCAGATTGCATTCCATATAGAAAAGGTTTAAGATTCCTTTAATTCCTAGGTCCTTATAGAATTTTATTTCTTTGGGATAAAATGAAAATTGTTATCTAATTTCAAAACTTTTATAAAGGTTATGCAATGTAAAGGCCTTTATAAAAAGGTGAAGATTGAATGGTGTAAAACTAACTTTTATTCCTATGAATTACATGTATAATTACACTTGTATATTTGTAATCAACTGTTTTTCATTTCTTCACAAATTTTCATATCATCCTTGTGCAAGAGCCATGTTAATCTATGTATTATAATTTGGGTGGATTTGCTGCTGAAGAATGTAGTTTCCTGTAAATTTAAATAATTAATGATGCAATCTTAAGACAGGCATATATCCTTGGTTGCCTATTTGTAACAAGGAAACCTTATTGTTTCCTAAATTGCTATTCATCTTATTTCTGTAAAATTCTGTTTATGGTGGAAAAAACTTATATTGATAGGTCCACCTGTATCCATATTTAAAAAAAATTTTTCCCTTCCCCTCCACAAATTATACCAACATCAAATACAGTGAAAACAGGGGTTATACCATGTGGGAGGGACATACAAAGTAACAAAGAAATCATCTTATAAATATGTTAGAAATAATTACAGGAAAAAATTTGAATTCTTATTTTGGGGTTCATTTCACCTAACATCAACTTATCTAACAATTTCTGCGTGTCTCAGACATACACTAATAATTGCTAATAAGGGAAACCATGGGACCTATGTTACTTTGGGCCTGGCTTACTTCACTTAATATTATTTTTTCCAAGTTTTCCATTTCCTAACAAATGGGGCAATATCATTCTTTCAGATAGAGACATAGAATTCCATTGTGTATATATACCACATTTTCTTGATCCATTCATCTACTGAGGGGCATCTGGGTTGGTTCCATATTTTAGCTATGGTAATGCTGCAATAAATATATTTGTGCTGGTAGCTTTTTTATGGTCTAGTTTGTGATCATTTGGGTAAATGCCCAAAAGTGTGATTGCTAGATCATAGGGAAGCTCTATGTGGAGTCTTTGGAGAAACCTCCATACTACTTTCCAAAGTGGTTGAGAAAGATTACACTCCCATTAACCATGCATTAAGGTTCCCTTTTGTCCACATCCCCTCCAGCATCTGTTGTTATTAGAGTTCTTGATTATAGCCATTCTAACTTGGGTGAGGTGATATATCAATGTTGATTGATTTGCATTTCTTTTATGGCTAGGGACGTTGAGCATTTCTGCATGCGTTTATTGGTCATCCTCCTTTCCTCTTCAGAGAAGTTTCTCTTTAAGTCTTTCTCCCACTTATTTATTGGGCAGTATTTTCTTTGAGTATTTGTGTTGGGGGATTTAATTTTTTGATTTCCAGGTCTGTTTTAGGTATGAAACCCATGTCGGTTGTATGGCAAGAGAAGATCATCTCCGATTCCGTGGGCTTTCTATTGATCTTGCTAGTTATGTCCTTTGCCATGCAGAAGCTCTGCAATTGCATGCAATCCCATTTGTCCAACCTTTCTTTCATTTGTTTTGCTTCTGGGTTTCTTTTCAGAAAATTTCAGCCTTTGTCAAGGAGACCTAGGCTTTCTACGATTCCATCCTGTAATGTTTAAAGAATATTTGCTTTCACTCCGAGGTCTTTGATCCATTTGGAGTTGATTCTGGTACAGGGTGATATATAAGGATCTAGCCTTAATTTTCTACAAGTGATTAGCCAATTTTGCTAGTACCATTTACTGATCAGCCTGTCTTTCTTCGATTTTATCTTTTTAGATCCTTTATCAAATATTAGATGATTATGGGTCTGTAGGTTCATTTCTGGGTTTTCAATTCTAGTGCATTGTTCCTGAGGTCTTTTCTTGTGCCAGTACAAAAGTGTTTAAATTACTATGGCTTTGTAGTAGAGTTTGAAATTTGGTATTGATATTCCTCCAACACGGTTCTTTCTGTTAAGGATCGCTTTTTGCAATTGGGGGTCTTTTGTTGTTCCATATGAATTTTTGGATTGCCTCTTCTATTTCCTTGAAGAAGGGGGTTGGAATATTGATAGGTATGGCATTGAACTTGTAGATAGCCTTGGGAAATATTGCTATTTCACAATGTTCATCCTTCCTATCGAGGAGCATGGGAGGTTTTGCCACTTTCTAAGTTCTGTTTTGATTTCCTTTTTCAGATTTTTAAAGTTT
>NW_024871986.1:0-29935 GCF_019054845.1 Dipodomys spectabilis
ACTTACTGAGAATCAGCAAGGGGCAACCAACCTTCTGGCAGGGATGGAGGCTACAAAGATGTGGGGTTGGAGGTGGGCTTTTATGGGGTCTGAACCAGGGGGCAGAGGTTATCATAGAGGTTATCAAAAGGCTATTAGAGCTGAGAGAGGTGGAGATTTTCAATCAGCTCATAGTGGAATGTTGAAGCCAGGCTTGGGTCAGACTGCCCTGCCTGCACAAGTCCACACGTACCTGGGCTTTGCATGGTGTACATGTGTGCCTGAGGCAGTAGGGAGGTGGTCAATCCTTCATATTCCATCTTTAGATACATAAGAAGATTGGGACAAGAGGGGAGAGGCAAGTCCTCCATATAGGGTCTTCGGATAGACAAAATGATTGGGTTGGAAGAATAGACCAGGAAAGAGTTATTAGACTCTTCTTTGGAGATGCATTGTCTGGTCCTATTGGGGATTTATTATCCAAAATGTCCTGTTTGGAATTTATGTTTCAGTTGGGATTTTCTAGCAGAGGTATCATCCCAGACCTGACCTTTCCTTTCCCATTTTTTTTTGTCGGTCATGGGACTTTAACTCTGGGCCTAGGTGCTATCCTTCAGCTCTTCAGCTCAAGGCTAGTGCTCTACCACTTGAGCCACACTGCCACTTCTAATTTTCTGGTGGTTAATTGGAGAGAAGCATCTCACACACTTTCCTGCCTGAGCTGGCTTTGAACTGTGATCCTCAGATCTCAGCCTCTTGAGTAGCTGGGATGACAGGAGTGAGCCAACAGTACCCGGCTTTGGTCCTGCACTTTAGATTATGTCAGGGATGAAGTATTCCTGAGAATCAGGAAGGGTCTGGGGATGGGAGCGGTGGGAGGTGATCAGTCATGGGAGCAATGTGGAGTTATGAGAACAAATCAGATTCCCATCATGTTTGAATAGCAAATTAATACTTTTGATAATCACCAAACATTGTGATAAATCCTATGATAAGTCACAGTGATAACAACAGATATTTCTATAGTGCTAAGCAGATGCTAGGCACTATGTATACATTCGCTCCCTTACACATACACACACTCCTTACAACAACCCTGTAGCATAAGTACTATATTGTTACCATTTTACACATGAAGAAAACAGAACCACTGAAGAAAGATTAAATAACTTGTCCAGTCTGGTGAGTGGTGGAGCTAAAATTTATACTAAGCACTCCGGGTCCAAGTCTATGCTCTTTAGACACACTGCCTTGGGCAGATGAAAAATGAGTAAAAGTTCTAATGGTTGGAAGGTGAAGATGAGTGGAAGAAGTATAGAGAACAAGAAATCAATACTTGTGAAAGTATGTCAGATGTGAGGATAGTGGTGGAGGACATGTATGTCTGAGATTAAAAATAAGAGACATGAGGTGAACCCAGGAAAGCACAGGGGGAACTGAGGGGTCCTGTGGAGGCCAGACCATGTAGGACTGTGCAGGTCACATCAGAAGCTAAAAAAGAACAGGAAATCACTGGGCGGGGGGGAGGATGGAGAGGGCACAGCAGTCTGAATGCCACTTTGGCATACAAGGTGAAAATGCAGGGAGCCACGTGACAGCCGGATGACTGTGCTTTTGGAGGTAAGGTAAAAATCACACAGGGCAGAAGGAAGGATTGAATTTGGGAGAGAGAGTCACAAAGGGAGCTCCATGGGTAATTCTTAGGGTTCTAGTTTATGGGAAACCACTAAGAAGGCTCAGAGGCTTTTAATGAAAGTAATTTGCTAAATCCTGGAGATGTGGAGTACAAGGAATATTTGGGATCAGGGGAGGTGTCCAGAAGTATACTAAAGGAAGGATTCAGAGATAATTTCTGGAGCTATACCTGACTGTTTAAGGCACAGGATACATAAGATCCTACAAACGGGCTCTAGAAGAAGAGAAGCTGAAGGAAATGGCATTTAAAAAGACATACAAGACAACGATGAGCCTGCAAAGGAGAATCTGAGAGGCAGAAGGAAAACCAGTACAGTGATGTCAGAAACCATTGAGAGGATATGTTTAAGAAATCAATAAAGTCCAATGCTTCTGAGAACCAAGAAGACTCAGGTTGAAACATCCATTACATCAGGAGACATGGTTACAAATTGCAGAAGGACGAGAGGGAAGGAGTGAAGTGAGGAATGAGGATGTGGTATGGAAATTAAGAAAGAATGCACACAACTCAGAAAGTGGGACGCATGAGAGAATGGAGGGTCAAGAGAAGGGTCAGCAGAATTCTGAGTGTCAAGCATCAGTAGCTCACAACTATAATCCTAACTACTCAGGAGGCTGAGATCTGAGAACCACAGTTCAAAGCCAGTCTGGATACACAAATCCTTCAGACTCTTATCTCCAATTAACCAGCAAAAAGTACATAACTGGAGGCATGACTCTAGCAGATGGTGCCAGTCATGAGCAAAAATCCAAGTGAGAACACAAGTCCCTGAGTTCAACTCCCAGCACCAGCATGAGAATGACCGTGTTTAAAATGTTGATTTTAAGACCAGAGCTGGGAGAAAGAGATGAATACAGGTGGGGAGGGGGGAGCCAGAAGTATGAAACTTCTATGAAGTAGAGCGAGAAAAGACCAAAAGCTTGAAGAGCTGTGAGAAAATAGTCTTTTACCAGGAGGGCAGGAAGCTACAAGGTGAGTGTCTATAGATAGGTTTGTACCTTTGACAGTGAGAAAACCGTGAAGTTCCCATCTGATGGCTCCCACCTTGTTTATGACACAAAGATGCACAGGAGAATGAAAGAGAAGGTGAGAGGAAAGAGGGAAAGGGTAGTGTCAGAGTTCTGAGCAGACAAGAAGGAATAAGCTGTAAAGGTGTTAAAAGTGAAACATTGAAATGGATTGCTAGGTGGAACTGAGGGATCATTTCAGAATACTGGGAGTCAAGACATGCAGAGGTTTCAAATGATTACAGTGCCTGCCTGTGGGTACAGGCAGGGAGGACAACTGTGAGGAGTCGTCCAGCTGGGGTTTGGCTAAGAGAGATCCCACACGAACTCCAAAAGACAAGTGGACTTAAGGTATAAACCTGAGAGATATGGACCAGGCACCTAAGCTACAAGAAGAAAAGAGAGAAAATAAGGACTTGGGGAGAGTAACAGGGACAGAAGTAAAATGAGTTGAACAAGCTATTGATGGAAAGAGGTGGGTAAAGAACAGTACATTTGAACTTAACCCATTAATTTCATTAAAGCCCAATAGAAGTGCACACAAGTGGGTCATGGTGTATGTTAGCTCTTCAGAAGACTGAGATCCAGAGGATTGCAACTTGAAGCCAGCCCAGGGAAAAAGTCTGTTAAACTCCATCTCCAAAATAACCAGCAGAAGCCAAATGGTATAGCACTAGCTGTCAGCAAGCTGAGCAAGAGCTCAAGGCTCCAGTTCAAACCCCAGTACTTAAAAAAAATTAAATCACTCATTAGCAATTGTGTAGATTTTAAGTCAAAGCCCAGCAAAACAAGAACCAGGAAATGGGTGCTAGTAAGAGGGGAAGGAGTGTGGGGAAGCAAGGGGAGAAGGGTAAATGAAGGGGGAAGGGTGGAGAATGCAGGCAAGAATCCATACCACAGAACAGACAAAAAGGGGATGTGTGAAGATGTTGACATGGTGACACAAATCCAGATGCAAAGAACACACAAACTGCTTTGTTAAATTGCAAAACATTCAATAAATAACCTAGAATTAACATAAGTAAAGGAAGGAGTGGTTTGGAGGATTGGGAGAGAATGCTGAAAGGGTAACATTGATCAAGACACACTGTATTCATAAACCAACGGTTTTGTACAACTACCTAAGGATAACAAAAATATTTTTAAAAAGGAAGCAAAGAATGCCTATGGTCATACTGATGCCATCTACTGTTAGCCAGAAAAAAATGGGAATGCAAGTTGCAGAACCCAAATAAGATGACTAAGTTAAAAAAAATTACTCATTAGATAGTGTGAACTAGATTGCTCCTTATTAATACATTAAGAAGATGTATGAAAACATTACAACCCAATAAGGAAAATATGAGAAACTCCCTACTTGGCTGGAGACTCCTCTTCCAGGGCACCCAGGGTCTCTTCGTTCTCTGAGGCTACTTCCTTTGGGACCCTTAACTCCACAACACTGAAAAACAGCAAAAGACTGCAGTTATATGAATGCATTTACATCAATGTTTTTACAAACATACAATCACAAAAACAAATTTTAATGACCCATTTCTTCTTTTTCCATAAAAGGCAGTATTAGGGTTTGAACTTAAGAGCATTGCATCAAACAAGATTTTCCTACTTATGCTTCCTACATAGCTGAGATTACAGATGTATACCCCCATGCCTGGCTTGTTGATATTCAGTCTATTTCCCCAGATAGCCTCAAACCATGATCCTCCCAAGTCTCTAGAGATTACAAGTGAGAATCATTGAGCTCAACATTAGTGTCTTCTTTTCTTTTTTTGGGGCGTGGGGTCCGGTTTTGGGGCCTGAACTCTGGGCCTGGGCGCTGTCCCTCAGCTCTTCAGTTCAAGGCTAGCACTCTAGGACTTGAGCCACAGCGCCACTTCTGGCTTTTTTGTTTTTGCTTATGTGTTGCTGAGGAATTGAACCCAGGGTCTCATGCATTGTAAGGCAACTGCTCTACCACTGAACCACCTTCCCAGCCCCTAGTGTCTTATTCTTAAGGGTTTGCTTTTCAAGGAGTTCTGTATAGATACAGCTGCCACAGCAAAATAAATTTCTTATCTATATAAATTTTCAGAATGTGAAAAGTTATTTTATAAATAGAAATTTCCATAAATAATCTAAAACTAAGAATGCTATAGGTCAGGCACCAATGGCTCATGTCTATAATCCTAGCTACCCAGGAAACTGAGATTAAGAATCACAGTTCAATGCCAGCCTGGGCAGGAGAGTATGTGAGAGTCTTATCTCCAGTTAATTATCAGAAAACCGGAAATGGAGCTGTGGCTCAAAGTGGTAGAACACTAGCTTTAGTGCATTAGCCTAGGCCCTGAGTTCAAGCCCTACAATAACCAAGAGACAGAGAAAGAGAAGGGAGAGAGTGAATGGACTATAAAGGAATCAAAACTCTTATTATCGTAGAAAATTCCAGCTACTTAAAGGAACCATAAGCTGAGTACACAGTGTTCATACCTGTAACTCTAGTACTCAGGAAGCAGAGGACTGCAGTTTGAAGTCAGCCCAGGCAACAAGGTCTGTGAGACTCCAGTTAATCAGCACAAAGGAAGTGGATTGGTGGCTCAAGTGGTAGAGCACTAGTCTTAATGACCCAGGTCCTCAGTTCAAGCACCATGATTAGCATGAGAGACAGAAAGACAGACAGAGAGAAAGAGAGAGCACACCATTAATACTCTTTTGTTTCTTTTTCCATTCCTGGGGCTTGAACTCAGGGCCTGGGCACTGCTCCTGAGCTTCTTTTACTCAAGGCTAGCACTCTATCACTGGAGACACAGCGTCACTTCTTGCCTTTTCTGTTTATGTGGTACTAAGGAATCCAACAAAGAGCTTCATGCTTGCTAGGTGAGCTCTCTACCACTAAGCCACATTCCCAGCCTCAACCCATAAATATTCTTAAACTACAAGTATTAAAATACTCCCTAAAAAATAAGACTATGTTGGGCCTGGCACCACAGTAAAAGGTAAAAGACCAAGAAACCAACAAAATTCTGGTGCAGTGTGCACACCTGTCACATCAGCTACACAAACATGGGAGCTCTTATTTGGTGGGCTGTGGTCAGGGTAGTCTGGGCAAAAAGCTACTTTATTCAAACAATGTTGAAAAAGGTTTGGGGGCATGACTCAAGTTACGGAACCTCTGCTTGACTAGTGCAAGGGCCCTGAGTTCAAACCTAGTACTACCAAAGGAAGAAAAAGACCGTCCAAACAAGTTCAGAAAATGGCAATAAGGTAGAAATATATTTTACCAAAAGGATCACATATGATTATAAATATGCTGATAATAACTAATCCAGCAAAACAAGACTTTGAATTAATTTATGTCGTATTTCATTTTAATATACCAACTACAGACTGGAAATGACAGCATAATGAAAATTTTAATTTTAATTCACATGACCTCATTCTTTTCCTTTCTGTATTGACATTTATACTACTTGAACATTACATTTTATGAAGCCCCAGAAAAAGAAATATTGGTAAATTGTTAACATCCATTTGCAGAATTGGATGTGTGGTTCAAGTGACACAGTGCTTGGTCGAACAAGCCAACTTCAATTCCCAACACTGCTGGGAAAAAATTACAGTCACATATGGAACCCAGCATTTTTTTCTACCTAGGTCAGAAAAAAAAGTTTTGAATGATGGCTTTTTAAGGTTTTAAATACATATAAATTAAACTGCAATAATAAAATACATCTCAACTTAAATATTTTGTGTTCTAAGCATGTAGAAACTGCAATCAATTTTTAAAAACCCTTAAAATTAAAGGAAGTACTCTTAAGGAAGGAACCCAAAGGTGCAATGAATGCCTCTGTGCCAGTGAACATATAAAATAATATTTATCGAATAAATTCCAAGAAATGGCAACAAGTTTTCAACATTTTTCACATTGTTGATGAAGATGGTTGTTTTTGCTTTTTGGCCTTTGTTTCTTGTTTGTTCGTTTTTTTTGTCTGTGTGTTCCTTTAGCTGTCTTTGGGGTGTAGGAGGGCACAAAGAAATGGAAGCACCAGGGCTGAACAAAGGTACCATTGCTATGGTACTCAGTAGACACTATCAGGAAAATGACTTGTACAACTATACAATTTGTAGGTAGAGATGGGGGAGGGAAATGGAGAGACAAAGGAAGGGGTGAAATTGCCCCCAAAGAAATATATTCATTATCTGCTTATGAAATAGTAACCCCCCCCCGGACATCTCTTTAATAATTAAAAACAGGGACTGGGAAGGTAACTCAGTGTTAGAGTGCTTGCCTTTCATGGGTGAGACCCTGGGTTGGATTCCTTAGCACCACATAACCAGTAAAAAAGCCAGAAGTGGTGATGTGGCTCAAGTGGTAGATTCGCCTTGATCTGAAGAGCTGAGGGACAGCACCGAAACCTAGAGTTCAGGCCCACGTTGGACCAAAAAAAAAAAAAAAAGACAAACTCTTACTACAAAGCCCAGGCTGCATCCTACAACCCTCCTGCTCAACCCCAAGTTTTAAGATTACAGGTATGGATAACTATACTTAGCTGGAACAGTTTTCTGGTAAGACTGGGATTTAAAAAAAACTCAGCCCATTAAGCTTTCTAGGCTTGTGCTGCATCAATTAAACCATACACCTAACCCAGGGCTCCAACTTTTGAAAGCCCTTTGGGGATTCCTTCAGTGACACCCAGGTACATACACCCCCGGGGAAGGCAAACACGGAAATTTGGGCTCTATTACACTTGCTCACTTAACTCAGGCCCTCCTAGAGACATTGCCAGAAGACTTAGTGAAGCCACTGGTTTACAGTAGAAATTCCCCATAGGAGAGAACACTGGGAATTTTTAGAGGCACTTCTGTTTGACACAGAAGAGCAGTAGCCTGTGCTTGTGCCTGTGACTGACACATGGTAGGTAGAAGCTGAACACCCCAGAGTTCACAAGCAAATTCACAGAAGCCACAGACCAATATAACAGTGGGAGCTGAGGCCCCTGTGGGCCAGCAGCCAGCATCTACTCCATCCCTCCTCCTATGCATGATCTTTGTTTCTTCAGTCCAACTACATTGAACACATCTCCGCCTCTCTCACTGTTATCCAGGGGATCCTAATTCTAACTTTCACCTTCACCAACCTTCAGCTGCCACTTCCATGCCAAGTCTAAACCTCTGGCAGAGTAAGGTAGACCTACCCCATAGGGATGACAGGTGTGTCAGGGGCCCAGGCACATCCACTCCACCTTTCAAGAGCACCGACTATATCCCAAAGAAATTTCACTTTCTTTCTCTTTACACATGCCAAAGCATGATAAACTATGTGCTTCCACCTCCACCTCAAGGGGTCTTTAATGAGGAAGAACAAGGAAGAATGAAGGAGAAGAGAAATGGAAGAAGGCAAGACACTCATTCACACTTGGAGCCCAGCTTCCCCAGCCTTGTCCTCTGTTTCTCACTGCCACTCAGGGAGCTCCATGGAAAAAGGAACAATAATATCTGGGAAGGACACTGCCAAAGCCAGGCATCTGATGGACAGTATACAGCCAAAGCCAGGCAGCCGACAGGATACAGCCAAAGCCAGGCACCAGGCCAACAGCCCTGTGGTCATGAGAGCCCCTCTCTGATACAGTACTACGTCTCTGGTGCCAACTTGCAGATTGCATACAATGAACAATGAAGAACAACACAGTTTAATTCAGGTTCCAGAATCCCCTGCCTCTACCAGCTAGGCCACAAATCCTCAGATATTTGCATCAACTAAAGACTTTTTAAGATAAAGTTTGCCAATTTCTTAAGTGACCAGTAATCACACAGTCAGCTATCACTCATAGAAATGTTTTAACACCAAAAAGAATATAGAGGACTTCTCCTCAGAAGACAGGGCTTGTCAAGAAGGGTAGTTTACAATACAGAGCTCTAAGGAACACTTACTCCATCACTAATCAGGCCAGTTCACAGAAACCTCTTCTGTTCCCTTGCTCATCTGCTTTAGGACGTCACTGCAGAATGGCTCCAGACATGAAGGGGAAGGTGATAGGAAGAGGAGCTGAAGGCAAAGCCAAGGAGAGGTATGATACAGTAGTCAGTGCAGTGGTACCCAGGACAGTGGAGGACCCCTCCCCTCCTACAGGCCCAGAGACCTAGTCTCAACTGGGACTGAGCCCACACACCCCAACCCCAGCCCTAGAATCTGGACTCTTCCAGAAGGCCTGCCCATTTTGTAAGCATTCCCAAGAACTTGAAGTTAAACAGAACTCAAGTCAGGGCAAATGTGTAGTTGGAATCACTGCACAGTACACAAATGGCCCCCATATGTTGATGCAGTGAAATGCCCAGTACTGCTTCTCCGCCCTGATTTCTCACAGTGCTGATGGAAACCTATGCTTACAAAATATCCTCCTCATGAAAGAGGAAGACACACTGATGCTCTTCCTCCCAGTCTCTCCAAGAACGTCATCAGCATCCACTAGTCCATGTGTGGGAGCACAATGTTGAGCATTCAACCAGGAGGAGAGCAGTCACTAGGAGAGGATATGCACCAGGAGGAGAGCACTCACTCACCAGGAAATGAGCACTCACGAGGAAAAGAGCACTCACCAGGGTGAGGAAACCTTTGTTACAAAGATGTACAGCATTCCCTGGCCTCCTACAATCACCCCAAATATGTCAGTATACCAGGATGAAATCTGGAGGACAGATAGCTGTCTCAATGACATAGGATGGGAACAAGCCCTACTTAGGCCAAAGTGTCTCCCTAGACATCACCCTTAACAGTCTATCCCTCCGGGCTGCTTACCTGAGCTATTCAGGACTTGACCAGGTCTCTCTGTGCCCAGGTATCTACCCAGACACCTCACAGGGCACACACAGTTCACATGCCTGTTCTGCTGCTACTGCATTTGTAGAGAACCTGTAACAGAAGTGGAAAAGGCCTTCCATTGTCTAAAAAATGAAGTTCAAATTCCTCATACTGGAAAAGATGGTAGTGTTTCTCCCCAGGTCTTCCATGGCCAGCATCCTTCTGGAAGGCAAAGAAAAGTCAGAGCCAACCTCCCACACCCCATCAAATGTCGCAGACAGTAGATTTTTGAATAACCTCTTCCCCTAAATGCCCTCTGAGCCCACAGGCACAATCTCCACAGTTATTTGAGCCAGAATTGTCAGTTTCCAAAGGGAAATGAGGCATACAAGCATATCACCAAGTCCATGTGAGAGCCGGCCTGCATGCAAGCACAGAACGGGCCATAAGAAGAGATGGTCAGGGCTGGGAAGGTGGCTTAGTGGCAGAGCGCTTGCCTTGCATGCATGAGGCCCTGGGTTCGATTTCTCAGCACCACATAAGCAAAAAAAAAAAAAAGAAGAAGAGGTGGTCAGCAACCTGGAACAAACCCCACAGGATCACCCACAAAAAGTATGGCCTCTGGAAGTCAGAAACAAGGCATGTAAGGGCAGGATAAGGGCCGTGGTTAAACATGAACAACAGCCAGTCCACCACTCCTTCTGACTTACAGCTACACATCCACGATCAACAAGCCTCACAAGAACTAAACCTCAGATGAAGATTAAGGACATTCCAGCACACAGGGAAGTCTTCAAGATTCAAGGATATGTACACTGAAATGTTTCTAATCCAAGAAAGAGAATTAGAACAACGATCAAAGCAAAGGAATTCATACTGCTGATGCACTGAATGGTATTACCACTTAAATGATATTACATCCTAAAAATGGCCACAACAAATAAAAATTGACACAAGGATCAATCTTCCCAAGAAAAGTGATTTTTTGTTATTGCTGTTTAGTCAAAGGCAATCTTGTATGCCTAATTTACGGCTCTGTGTTAACAGAAATGGAAAAAGCCAATCTGGGGCATAATTCAAGCTCAAAGCAGGCTAAACAGAGGTAGAAGTAGAGAACAAAGAACAGAGGTAAGGTCAGATGTATAAGGTCTTGCAACCATTGTAGGATCTGGTCATTCCTTCCTGCTATCTTTGATAAATCAATGAAAACATTCAGAAGGCAAAAGAAGGTAGGCTAACCAGCAAGCTTAGAGTAAAATACAAAGAATCTTGCCCTAAAATCTTCTTTCACCAGGATATTTCAAAAGATTTTAAAAATTGGACTACTTTGAGTAAGATAGCTCATTCCTGTAATCTCACGTCTTTGGGAGACATAGGTAGAAGGAAGGGGGAAGTGAGAACCTATCAGAAAAATAAAGCAGAAAGAGCCAAGGTGGGAGTTGTGGCTCAGAGGTTGAAGTACCTGTATACCAAGGGCAATGCTCTGGGTTCAAACCCCAGTACTCCAAAAAATTAGAATAAATAAGCCAGGCACCCCATAATCCAAGCACTCAGGAAGAAGAGGCAGGAGGACAGCTAGTCCAAAGTCCAGCCTAAGGCACACAGCAAGAACTGTTCTCAAGATAGTTAAGAGAATAATGTGTTTATCTCTGAATTCCCCATTTAACAAGGGCTTTAGCATCAGTTCCCCATACACAGCACAAAAAAAAAATGAGAGGAGAAGAGAGGATGGCCACATGAATGAATACATGTATGTGGTCAGAGGCAACGGAACTCTGTCACCCTGCCCCCCACTTCTAAGCCTAAATCCATTCAATTGTCAAGACAGGATGGGAACCACATTTTCAGTCCTCCTCTCCTACACAATGTTGACACCTTCCTAGGGTAACCTACCAGAACATAACAACATATGTTCAACTCCTGGGAACCTGATCCCTCCAGTCTAGCAACGAAGTGCCAGGGCAGGCTGCACATGCACATCAACTCACATATCTTGTGGCTGCTCCTGTCCACTGCCATCTACCCAAGGCATTTCCTCAGCAGCACACTGGGAGTTAGGCACACTGCCCCCCTAATGTGGCACAGAAATGAGCCCAGTGTAGCAATGACCTCAGGAGGAAAGTGAGTTCAAGGATGGCCTGGGATTGATTGAGACACTGTCTCATTTCTCAAAAAAAAAATGTCTTTCAGAGAAGATATAGCCAGGAAGCCTGCCACAGCCTGGCCACACCAATACTGTCATGAGTCTACCTACTTGAGAGAAGCTCCCAGTGGGCCACCCTGAACCCCAAGGGAACTCCTTCAAGGTGGAGTGCACAGCTCAGAACATGCTGAGCCTCTAATGGGGGTAATGCAAATGGCAGCATGTCTGGGCAGACCAGGTCTAGGGGCTGAGGTCCGTACATGGTCTGGGTGAGGGGCCAAGAGCCAGCTGGTTGAGGCTGGGAAAACCCCAAAGCGAGGGGCCAAAGTCTGCCAGCCCTGGTTTTAGGGAGGTCAGGGGCCAAGGGCCAGAAAGATACTCAAGGCAACCTAGGCAGAGGGGCTGGGATCCAGATAGGGTCTTGGGCCACCCAGGGTGAGTGGCCCAAAGCTGGCTGGCAGGATCTGCAGGCATCTCGAGATGAGTGAACAACAGGGGCCAACAGGGGTCCCCAGGCAGCTGGGCTGAGGGGCTGAGGGCCAGGCTGGGGTCTCAGGCAGCTGGGACAAGGGGACAGGGTTCCCGCAAAATCTATGAGAATGGGTGCAAGGCCAGTCGGATTCAGGAACAGCCATGCCAGGTCCAAAAGTCAGCCTCTTACTTACCTTCCCAGGACCAGTACTCTACTGCAAGCACATGCCATGTTCTCCATGTATAGTCCACTGTGCATCAATACTCCACTGCATGTACATGTCATGTTCTCCATGTACAGTCCACTCTGTGTAAATACTCAGCAACCCAAGTGACTAGAATTATGGGCATGAGCCACTAGTGCATGGAGCACATGTGGATCTTATATGTAAAACAAACATACAGGTCTTACCAAACTGACTAAGTATGGTATAGGCTGGAGTGAGATTCCATGGCATAGCTCCATCAAAAAGCTAATAGTTTAACAAAAATGAATATCACGAAACTGAAATGTGTGCTGACTAGAGCAGGTGGATGCTAATGATAGGGTAAATGAATAGAGAGATGAATGGTGGGAGAATGTACATAACAGTCTCAATATATGTATGTGAAAATGGAACATGGAAAATGAATGAGATAGGTGGGTTTGGGATAGGTGGAGGAAGTGAAACTGATGGAGGGAGAATGACTGTAAAAGATACGCTGTGCACATAAATGGACACGTTAAATCAAAACTCTTCTGTAAAACTATTTGAAAGTAACAATTACAAACAAGGTAAAAATTAGGCAAAATACATTCAGGGTCACAAAAAGCCCTGTGGATATCATGAGAGGTACAAGGAAAAGATGCCCAATGCCAGTGATTAGGGAAAAGTGTATCAAAATAGATTTCAAATTTATTAAAGTGAAAAAAATGAAGAGGACTGATTGTGCTACATTGTTTTTTTTTAAATTTTTATTGTGAAAATACTGTACAGAGGTTACAATTACATGGGCAAGATAATGAGTACATTTCTTATCAAGAATTGTAGCCTCCTCCTTTGTTTCCCCTTCTCATTCCTTCCCATCCTTCCACTGCCTTCCCACCCAATCCTCTTCCCCCACCTTCAAAATTGTAAAGTTCGTGTTTCCACATAGCGACTTGTACATCTCATTGTTGCAATGGATCCACCTGTATCTGTATTTAAACGATTGGTTTTTTTCCATTCCTCTCCACACATTATAACCACCTCAAATACAGTGAAAGCAGGGGTTATACCGTGGAGGAGGGACAAAAAAACAACAAAGAAGTAATCTTATAAATGTGTTAGAAACAATCACCAAAAGAAAAAAAAAACATTTAAATACATATCTTAGGGCTCATTTCCCTAACACCAACTTACATGACCTTTTCTGCTTGACTCAGACATATACTAGTTTTTGCAAATAAGGGAAACCATGGAAGCTAAGTTTCTTTGGGCCTGGCTTACTTAACTTAATACAATTTTTTCCAAGTCTTTCCATTTCCTAACGAATGGGGCAATGTCATTCTTTCTGATGGAGGCTTAGAATTCCATTGTGTATATCTACCACATTTTGTTGATCCGTTCATCTACTGAGGGGCATATGCTTTGGTTCCATATCTTAGCTATGTAAATAATGCTGCACTAAACATAGTCGTGCTCATAGCTTTAGTGTGGCCTTCTTTGAGATAATTTGAGTAAATACCCAAACGTGGGATTGCTGGGTCATAGGGGAGTTCTGTGTGGAGTCTTTTGAGGAACCTCCATACAGCTTTCCAAAGTGGTTGAACAAGTTTACACTCCCTCCCTCCAATAATGCAGTAAGGTTCCTTTCTGTCCACATCCCTTCCAGCATCTCTTGTTATTAGAGTTCTTGACTATAGCCATTCTAACTGGGGTGAGGTGGTATCTCAATGTTGTTTTGATTTGCATTTCTTTTATGGGTATGGAGATTGAGCATTTCTTCATGTGTCTTGGCCATCCACATGATCTTGTGTTTAAAGTATCCCACAGACTCCACTCCCTAATTACTCAAACTGATTCAAAACTTTGTCAAAGTAGCAGGGTATAAAATTAACCCTCAAAAATCAATGGCTTTTCTGTATGCCAACAATGAGAAAGCTGGGGCTGAAATTAGGAAAGCAGCTCCATTCGTAATAGTCCCACAAAAAATAAAATACCTAGGAATTAACCAAAGAAGTGAAGGACCTATATGATGAAAACTTTAAAAACTTGAAAAAGGAAATCAAAACAGAACTTAGAAAGTGGCAAAAACTCCATGCTCCTGGATTGGAAAGATCATTATCGTAAAAATGGCAATACTTGCCAAAGCTGTCTACAAGTTCGATGTGATACCTGCCAATATGCTATAATCATTTTTCCAGGAAATAGAAGAGGCAATTCCAAAAATTCATATGGAACAATAAAAGACCCCAAATAGCTACAACGGTCCTCAAAAGAAAGAACAGTGCTGGAGGAATGTCAATACCAATTTTCAAACTCTACAACAAAGCCATAGTAATCAAAACAGCTTGCTACTGGCACAGGAACAGACATCAGGACCAATGGAATAGAATTGAAAACCCAGAAATGAACCGTCAGACCTACAGCCATCTAATCTTCGATAAGGGAGCTAAAAAAATCGAATGGAAGAAAGACAGTCTCTTCAGTAAATGGTGCTGGCAAAATTGGTTAACTACTTGTAGAAAACTAAAGCTAGATCCTTATATATCTCCCTGCACCAGAATCAACTCCAAATGGATCAAAGACCTAGGAGTCAAAGCAGACAACCCGAAAACATTACAGAACGGAATAGGAGAAACCCTAGAACTCCTTGACACAGGCCGAAATTTTCTTAATAGAGACCCAGAAACCCAACAAATCAAAGAAAGGTTCGACAAATGGGATTACATGAAATTGCAGGGCTTCTGAATGGCAAAAGACATAGCTATCAAGATTAATAGAAAACCCACGGATTGGGAGAAGATCTTCACTATCCTTACAAGAGACAAGGATCTCATATCTAAAATATACATGGAACTCAAAAAATTAAATCCCCAAACAACAAATCTTCAAAGAAACAACTGCCCAATAAATAAGTGGGCTAAATACTTAAAGAGAAACTTCTCTGATTGTGCTAGATTCCAAGAGGTGATGTGTGTAGAGTGTCCCAGAGGTTTACAGAGCAGAGGCTTGTTCCCCAAACGGCGGTTCAGGGAGATGTTATGCACCTCTATCTCCCAAGAGAATACCAACAGTAGAAGGCTGGGACAGACACACCTATGTTCGTACAACATTGTTCAGCATAATCAATGAAGCTGGAAGCATCCTAAGGACTCCTTGGTGGATGACTGTACACAGAGAATATCACATGTAACTGCAATGGAGTATTTACATGCCATGGGCTGTACACGGAGAATATGAAATGTGTACACAGTGGAGTATTGACACATCATGGGCTGTACACAGAAAACATGGCATGAGCACACAGTGGAGTATTTACACACAATGGACTGGACACAGGGAACACAATTTGTGCATGTAGTGGAGAATTTACACCAGTGTGCTGTACACCAATAACACTGCAAGTACACACAGTGGAATATTTACACACAGTGGACTGTACCCGGAGAATCTATGATATTGTTATCTCCAATTAAACATCCAAAATCTAGGAATGGAGCTGTAGCTCAATTTATAGAGGGCTATCCTTGAGTGAACAAACTAAGGGACAGCACCCTGAGTTCAAGGCCCTGTACTGGCAACAAAAAACCTTAAAAAATATTTGCATATGAGAGAAGACATGAGCTCTTTTTCTTTCTGAGCCTGTTGCTTCATTTCAGATACATCCATTGCCCAGCAACAACAACAACAAAATTCCTCTGTTTGTGATTGTGTGTGTGTGTGTGTGTGTGTGTGTGTGTGTGTGTGTGTGTGTGTGTGTGTGTGTGTGTGTGTGTATACAATGGTCCTATACCTGGAACTCAAAAAATTAAATCCCACAACAACAATTCCTCAAAGAAACAATTGCTCGATATATTGGGCTAAAGACTTAAAGAGAAACTTCTCTGAAGAGGAAATAACAATTGCCAATAGACACATGAAGAAATGCTCAACCTCTCTAGACATAAAAGAAATGCAAATGAAAACAACATTGAGATTCTACCTCATTCCAGTTAGCTTTTTTTTTTTCCATGGCTGAGGACGGAACCCAGGGCCTTGTGCGTGCTGGGCGGGCACCCTTCCGCAGGGCTAAAGCCAGCCCCCTCAATCCAGTTAGAATAGCTATAATCAAGAACTCTATCTGATGAAGGCATATAATTACATTGTGTGTATATACCACATTTTCTTGATCCATTCATCTACTAAGGGGCATCAGGGTTGGTTCCATATCTTACCTATGGTAAATAATGCTGCAATAAACGTAGTTGTGCTGGTAGCTTTAGTATGGTCTTGTTTGTGGTCATTTGGGTAAATGCCCAAAAATGGGATTGCTGGGTCATAGGGGAGCTCTATGTGGAGTCTTTTGAGGAACCTCCATACTGCTTTCCCAAGTGGTTCAACAAGTTCACAATCCCACCAACAATTGCCCCAGTTATTAAGAAATGGAAAGACTTGGAAAAAATTATATTAAGTAAAGTAAGTCTGGCTTAAAGAAACATAGGCCCCATGGTTTTCCTTATTTGCAATAACTAGTATATGACGGAGACAAGCAGAAATGGTCAGACAAGTTGATATTAGGGGAAATGAATCCTAAGATACATACTCAAATGGTTTTTCTTGATTGCTATTGTTTTTAACATATTCATAAGATGATTTCTTTGTTGCTTTTGTATGTCTCTCCCCGATGGTATAACCCCTGTTTTCACTGTATTTGATGTTGGTATAATTTGGGGAGGGGAAGGGAAAAAACAAATCATTTAAATAGGGATACCGGTGGGCCCATTGCAACAATGAGATGTTCAAGATATTGTGTTGAAAATGAACTTTACAACTTTGAGGGGGGAAGCATGTGAGGGCAGGGATTGTAAGGGAAACAAAGGAGGAAGCAATAATGCTTGATGAGAAATGTACTCACCTTGATCATGTAATTGTAACCCCTCTGTACTATATTTTCACAATATAAAAACTTATTAATAAAAAGAACTCTAATAACAAGAGATGCTGGAGGGGATGTGGCCAGAAGGGAACCCTACTGCATTCCTGGTGGGAGTGTAAACTTGTTCAACCAGTTTAGAAAATAATATGGAGGTTCCTCAAAAGACTCCACATAGAGCTCCCCTATGAACCAGCAATCCCACTTTTGGGCATTTACCCAAACGATCACAAAAAAGGCCATACTAAGTCTACAAGCACAACGATGTTTATCACAGCACTTTTTACCATAACTAACATATGGAAGCAACCCAGGTGCCCCTCAGTAGATGAATGGATCATGAAAATGTAGTATGGAATGGAATTCTATGCCTTCATCAGAAAGAATGGCATCACCCAATTTGTTAGGAAATGGAAAGGCTTGGAAAAAATATATTAAGTGAAGTAAGCCAGGCCTAAAGAAAAATAGTTCCCATGGTTTCCCTTATTTGCTATAACTAGGATATATCTAGGACAAGTAGAAAACATCAAAAGCTATGTACATATGACCATATAAGATGAAGTTAAGTGAACCCAAAGATAGTGGTTTTTCCTTTCTTGCTATTGTTTCTAACGTATTTATAAGGTAACGTGATTTTTTTTGTTGCTTTGTATATTCCTCTCCCATGGTATAACCCCAATTTTCACTGTATTTGATGTCAGTATGAATTGGGGAAGAGAAGGGAAAAAACAAAATGTTTAAATAGGGATACAGTTTGACCCATTGTAACAATGAGATGTACAAAACACTATGTGGAAAAACGAACTTTACAATTTAGGCAGGGTCTGGGGAAAGTGTAGTTGTGGAGATGAGAGGAAAGTGATGGTAGGTCCATAGATTCTTAACTTTTCCAAAACCTTCATCATAAAGGGGTGTTGGGTGTTGTCAAATGCTTTTTCTGCATCTATTGAGATAACCATGTTCTTGTCCTTGCTCCTGTTGATGTGATGAATAATATTAATTGATTTGCATATATTGACCCAGCTTTGCATCCCTGAAATGAATCCTGTTTGATCATGGTAGATGATTTTTTGGATGATTTGTTGAAGTCGATTGGCCAAAATTTTGTTGAGAAGTTTTGCATCAATGTTCATCAAAGAAATGGGCCTATACTTCCCTTTCTTTGAAGAGTCCCTGCCTGGTTTTGGGTGAGGGTTATGATGGATTCATAGAATGTATTCGGTAGTGAACTTTCTCTTCCAATTTCATTGAAGAGTTGGAAGAGTATTGGTGTGAGCTGTGCTTTGAGGTCCTTGAAGAATTCCGCTGTAAAACCATCTGGTCCTGGACTTTTCTTAGATGGGAGGACTCTTAATGCTGTTTCTATTTCAATGGTTGATATGGGCCTGCAAAGATGGTTTAACTCATCTTGGTTTAGTTTTGGCATATCAATATTTGTTAGGAAAAGGTCCATTTCTGCCAAGTTCTCAAACTTATTAGCATTAAGTTTTGAGAAATATTCCCCTATATTGTTCTGAATCTTGGTTGTTTCTGTGGTGATGTATCCATTCTCATCACTGAGTTTATTTATTTGGGTGTGTTCTCTTCTTTTTCTGATAAGATTTGCTAAGGGTCTGTCAATTTTGTTAATTTTTTCGAAGAACCAACTCTTTGTTTTGATGATTCTTTCTATAGTTTTTTGGATTATAATTCATTTAATTCTGATTTAACTTTAATTATTTCTTTTCATCTACTGGATTTGGGTTTATCTTGCTGCTCTTTTTCAAGGAGGTTCAGATGTCTCATTAAATTGTTGGTTTTAGATCTCTCCAATTTGTTGATGTTATAACTCAGAGCTATAAATTTGTCTCTGAGTACTGCCTTTCCTGTGTCTCAGAGGATCTGGTAATTTGTGTGCTCATTTTTGTTGAATATCATGAAAATTTGAATTTGCTTTCTAATCTCTTCCATGAACCACTTGTGATTCAGCAGAGGGTTGTTCAACCTCCATGTGTTACCAGACTTTCTTTGTTGGCTTTTGGGGTTCAGGTCTAATTTAATTCCCTTGTGGTCAGAGAGAATGCAAGGTATAACTTCAATGTTTCTGAATTTGGACTGGGAAGGGATGTGAAGGGTAAACAAAGGAGGAGGCTGCAATGCTTGATAAGAAATGTATGCATTACCCTGCCCATGTTATTGTAACCCCTCTGTACAGTGTGTTCACAAAATAATATAAA
This sequence comes from Dipodomys spectabilis, assembly GCF_019054845.1. Taxonomy (NCBI): domain Eukaryota; kingdom Metazoa; phylum Chordata; class Mammalia; order Rodentia; family Heteromyidae; genus Dipodomys; species Dipodomys spectabilis. The sequence continues at coordinate 19,385 of NW_024871986.1, forward strand.
ATAAAATAAAATAAAAAACTTCAATGTTTCTGAATTTGGACAAGTTTTCTTTGTGGCCTAAAATATGGTCTATTATAGAATATGTTCCATGTGCTGCTGAGAAAAGCATGTGTTCTGATACTACTGGGTGAAATATTCGGTAGATGTCTGTTGAATCTAGTTGATCTATTCAGTTGTTTCGATCTGCGGTTTCTCTCTTGAGTTTTTGCCAAGTTGATCTATACAGTGGGGAGAGTGGTGTGTAAAATCCCCAACAATTAATGTCTTTGGATCTATGTGGGATTTGAGGGAAAGTAGTGTTTCTTGGATAAATTTGGGTACTCGGTTGTTTGGTGAATAGATATTTAGAATTTTAATATCCTCCTGAAGGAGAGATCCTTAATTTGTATGTAGCGACCTTCTTTATCTTTTCTCACGAATTTTAATTTAAAGTCTATTTTATCTGATATTAGGATTGCAACTCCTGCCTGTTTATGGGGGCTGTTTGCTTGGTAGATTTTGTTCCAGCCTTTAACATTGAAAATGTGTTTGTTTTTACGGGCAAGATGTGACTCCTGAAGGCAGCAGATAGAAGGATCTTTCTTTTTAATCCAACTAGACAGTCTATGTCGCTTAATTGGAGAATTAAGTCCGTTAATGTTGAGAGATAGGACTAAGAGATATTTGGGAGTTCCTGCCATGTTATCCACCTTCTTGGGGGCTCCAAAACTGGATTCTTCCTATGGTTCTTGGATTCTCAGTTTGGATGCAGTTTCTTGACCTTGTAGTCTTGTTGGTTTTCTATGTGTAGGACATCTTTAAGAATCTTTTGTAGGGCTGGTTTGGTGGAGATGTATTGTTTCAATTTTTCTTTGCTATGGAAGGTTTTTATTTGGCCTTCAGTTATGAAGGAGAGTTTAGCTGGGTACAGTATTCTAGGTTGATAGTTGTTTGTTTTTAGGGAATGGCATACATCATTCCAGGTTCTTCTTGTTTTGATTGTTTCTGCTGAGAAATCTGAGGTGATTCTAATTGGTTTCTCTTTATAGGTGATTAATCTTTCCTCCTTGACAGCTTTAAGGATCTTTTCCTTGGTCTGAATTGAGCCTGTGTGGATTATAATGTGACTGTGGGATATCCTATTCTGGTCTGGTCTATTTGGAGTTCTAAAAGCTTCTTGTATCTGAATAGGCCTATCTTTCTTCATGTTTGTGAAGTTCTCTGCTAGGATCTGTTAAACAAATTTTCTAGAACATTAACTTCTGTTTCTAGGTGCTCCTCTATGCCCATTATCCTTAGATTAGGCCTTCTGATGGTGTCTTCCAAGTGTTGGATAGATCTATCATATTTTTTGGACTTGTCTTGGATGGTTGTATGTTCTTTCTCTGTAATATCTAGGCTGTCTTCAATCCCCGAGATTCGATCTTCTGCATGGTCTAACCTGCTGTCAAAACTTTCTACTTTGTTTTTTATTTGTTTTCCTTCTAATTGGTCAGCTTTGATGGCTTCAAATTCTTTGTTGAAGCTTTGTTTTAGATTTTGTATGAACTTCTGTACTTCCTTAATTTGGTGTTCAGTGTTTTTGGGGAGGGGTAGGAAAAATCCTTTATCTCCCTTGTGTCCATAACCAGCCTCTTGTTGGAGTCTCTGGTCTACTTGTGGTGTTTGATTTTCCTGTGGCTTGGTTCATTTCTTATATCAGTTTGTTTGAACAGGCAGAAAAATGCTCTGCTTTACCCAGGATTTTGTGATCCTCCTCCCAGGTTAGTTCAATGGGAGGGAGATCTGCTTTGAGTATCAAAAAAGAGGGAGATGGCTTTTCCCTCAAGTTTGGAGATGCTGTGATGTGGCTAGGTTCTGGGTAGAGTTGAGGCCTTTCAGCAAACAGTAGCTTTTCCCGGGGGCTACCAGAGCCCAGCCTGGAGCCACTCTCAGGGTTTATGTTTACTTAATTACAATTGATTGTCAAGGCTGTTAAAGGGTGGGGCAGCCTCTGGCTCTGATTACCCAATGAAGAAATCCACTCTTGGGGCTGGCGCCTGAGCTGGGTGACTTTTCCCTGAGTGGAGCTGAGTCTGGCAGGTCAGGTTAGGTTCTTGTGACCTGCTAAATGACTCTAACTTTCTTCCAAGGCCTGAGGTGGAGCTAGCAGGTCCGACGAGCTTTGTCAGTATCCAAGATGGAGATCTCCGGTACTGGGGTGGGGGGAATGGAAGGGTGGCCTTCCCTCCTTTGCTCCCTGAGAAGGAGTGAGGACGTTAGGCTTCTACTCACGCCGAGTCTTGGTTCCTGGATCATCTCTGGTCTGCAAACTGCTGGATGAAGATGTCTGCTCCTTGTCGGTTCTTGCTGGTGTTGAGTAGAATCTACTCGCCCACCATGTCTGGCTCCTTCTTCCCGGACTCTCTGTATTGAAGGTATGGCGGTTGGGGCCACCGATGCTTCCACAGCGGCAGCTGCTGGCAAGTGCTCAGATCTGTCTCCTTGCCTTGATTTTCCCTCTCTGGCCTAACTCTCTGTCCTGTGATGGCACACTTGGTGTGATTCTCTGGCTTAGGACTGTTCACTGGAACTCTAAAACTGCTTTCTATGCTAGAGCTTGTTTAGCCTCCAGCTTCTCCTCCGCCATCATCCTCAGAATATGCCAGTGGTTTTTCTTAGACAACATGACATAACAGAAGCCAGGAAGTGGTAACTAAGGTACTGAGTTGTGGCCCAAGTCGTAGACAGCCACTTGAGCAACAAGCTGAGTTGTTTGTTGACTTTGCTGTTTTTCCCTGGTTATTACAATAAAGGGGACCTGCATTGGACGATCCTAAGACAGGCAGAGCTGGTACTCAATCTTCACAGGCAGCTTTTTATCTTACCTACAACATTCCTTGCAAACCCAGGATCTTCTGTTACCCCCTATTGACCTCGTGCTCACTCGCTCCACATTTTTAATGTTGCTAGTGAGAGAGTGAAATAAAGGAAAACTAGAGGACCAACATGTTCATGTCTCAAGAACCCTGGTATAGAGCTCAGAACCAGATTGCACAGTTCAGCCAGGCATCAACATGCCACCTCACTAGGGGGCAGCAGATGAACTGCACAGGGAATCTTAGCAAATGAAATAATAAACTGGGTCCCAGTAGTAAAAGGGGCACTCTCTGCTCACAGTAGCACTGTCAGTGTAAGGCAGAGAGATAGGGATTTTATGGAAAGGGGTAGAAAGTGTTGCTGCTAGGCAGAGCGAAGGCCCAGCTTGCTTTGTCTTTTCTTCTTCCGGTTGGGGCTGACTACCCCCCAAATGCACCCCCTGGCCCTCTTCCCACCCTGTGCCCTTGGGCTCATAAATTCCTTCCCAAGAGTATTTTCAGGCTATAGAGTTCAGGATGCACCTGCTGTGTGTGTGTGTGGTTATGTCTCCCTAAGACATACTAACATTTTGGTGGCTACAAAGGAATAATTGATGTCCTCATTGATGTTATTATAATCCAGTAGTTCCAACCAGGAGTACTTCCTTTGTTCCCTCAGGATGCATTAGGCAAGATGTAATCACTTTTGATTGTCACGGACTTGTGGGAGGAGGGGAGTTGCTGGATTATCTTGAAGTCTGAGACAATGCTCATCATTTCCATTAGATGCAGTCAGACATTGGACTTTGAATAAAGAGTATTCTGAAAGTACAAACAACATAAAAAGAGAAATGTACTCATTCTGTTTCCCATGTAACTGCAACCCCTGCCTACAGTATTAAAAAAAAAGTTCATCATGCACTGTAGCAGGTGAAACACTGGTTTGGAAGGACAGAAACATTGCAGGCTCCAAGCCCATAACCCAGGGTGATGCAGTCTATAGTCTGGAAGGGAGGTCAGAAATACTCTGTGTATGGCCTTCCTTCTCTTGGGGCCACAATGTAACAGGATGAGGCAAAAGTGTGTACCTCAAACTTGGGTATGCAGTAACAATCACATAATCCCAAAAACCCACCCGGGGATTGTTTCCCAGATATGAGGAAAAAGGCCCACCTGCCGCAAAATTGGGATATCTAGGATGACAGTACATTTGCCTAGAGGGAGGAACCATCAACATGGAAGACCACAAAGTGAAGAATAGGTAATTGAGCTCCCCCTCCGGGCAGTCTTACAAGCCCTGGTCTTCCTTCTCCTGCACCTGCCTGGCAACTCTGGCACCACCTGCATGCATTCCACTTAACACATGTACACATGCATACAATCTCTCACCAGCAATTTGTTCCCTCAATGGTAGAGTGGAAGGGCAGCCACTATGTCAAGTCATGGGCATGAGAAATGTTGGTTGGAGAGGACAGTAGCATCCACAGTTCCAGTCCTATAAGCTTGGGCTACAGAGATCATAGTTGGTGGAGAAGTCAAGTGGGGGAGGAGAGAAACTCCAAGATCTGACCTCCCTTCTCTTGGTCCCCTAGAGCATCTCCAGGTAAATCTGGCATCATGTCTGTGTGCTCGTGTGAATGTGTACACAGGGGCACAACCCTTCACCCAAGATTAGTTTCTAAGTAGGGGTGATGTGGCCCACTTACCTTGAATCAGGGGCATGTGGGATGGCACTGTCACCTGGGAAGACACAGACCAGAAAGATGGAAATGTACCAGGTGAGGATGAAGAGGTCCATGGCAGAACCTCTTTGTTCTAGTTAAAGCTGTAGTGGTTGGTGATTGTGGCAGCATCCCCAGCTCTTGTCCAATAATCCCCAGCTAAACAGACCACAGGTAAGAAAGGAGGTGGGGCAGATGTTATAGAAGCCTGGGAAGAGCGGCTGGGACCAAATTATCTTTTAAAAAGGCTGTTCTGAAATACCTCCCACAAGGGGAAGAGAAATGAAAAAGCAAGGAATGAAGGAGAGGGGCTCATGTACCTCATGGAGTTATCTGAGAATAGCTCACACAGCTGGGCCCACATTGAGCAGTAAGGTCATGTGGTGAAGCTGAAGATCCATCAGGTTCCCCCAGTGGCTGTTGCAGGCATAACACCGCTTGAGAGAGGGAGGCAAGGGCTACACCTTCGGCCCCATAAATGCCAGTGGACATGGGGAAAACAAAGAACCCAGAAGCTCTACAAGCCATAGCTGGGAGGAGATGAGGGGTACACTCTGAGCCATGGTCTTCCTTCTCTGTGGCCACCACAACTGGATTCAGACCATTCTGGCACCACTTCTGTGTGTTGTGGGTGGACACATGCACATCCTCTCACCTGAACATGTTTTCCCAAAGAAGAGGCTGAGCCAGGAGGTGGACATGGAAAAAAGGTGTTGGGTAGGGCAATATGTTCAGAGGTGAGTTGGGATAAGGGCAAGCAGGGAAAGGGCGACCAGCTGGGAGGAGTTAGGCCCCACTTACCTTGATTCAGGGCTGTCCAGGGATGGTTCCTGCAGATGGGTCCAAACTGACCAGGAAAGTGGAGGTCCTCCATGGTAACGATGAAGAGGCACCAATATTAGCTCCAGTACCAGCAGATGCAGTTGGAACTGAGCAACCAAGCATGCTACAAGGCCATAGGTGAAATTGTGGACAGGGAAGATTCTGATTCTCTGATTTCCTTCTCCAATGACTGTGGCCTTGGTTCAGTCCAATTGCATCATTTACCTATGTGCATGCCCACGCACATCCCGTCAGACAGGAGGGGCTTGGATGGAGAATGGGTGGGAGTGGGTGGCAGGGGAAGGAAGGGATGGGGATGGAATGGGGAAAGCAAAGGGTAGGGGAGGAACTGGGGTGAGGAAGCATAGTTTGGGGTGGGCAGGAGAAACAATTGGTTGTGGGAAGACGTGGAGGAGCAGATGGGTAAGTGTGTAGTGAAGAAGGGCACACTGGTGGAGAACCTAGCAATAGAAAGGGGGAGAAGAAGACGAGTTCAGCCCACTTAATATTTAAGAGCCCTGTCCCAGGGATGGCTCCTGCTGGGGGGCAGAGGAAAGAATGGAGAATAGGGCAATGGAGAGTGGCAAGAGGACTGCGGGTCACTTACATTAAATCTGGGTCTTTGGTGATGGCTCCAACAGTTAACTCCACAGTGGCATTGAAAGTGGAGTTCCGCTGGCTGGTGAAGCCTAAGAGGCACTGGGGGACCATGTCCCTGCAATAGATGCAGCACCAGTTGGGAGAGGTGGCAGCTTCCTCAGCCCCAATGCCTCCAGCAGTTTCTTCATAGCAATAGGTGACTACTGAGGCCATGACTAGGAGGGGATAGGGATGAACTTTAAGCCCCTATTTTCCTTCTATGGAGGAGGTTCATCACCTCACCCACGAATCTTCCTACATTGAGAAGGATGGGGCCGGGTTGAAGGTGAGGTTCTGACCAACGGGGGTGTGGAGGAGGCGATTGGGGGCATTGGGTCACCATTACCTTGAAACTGAGTCTTCCAGGGTTGACTTTGGCAGCTGGGTCCACACATCTCTAACCCAACAAAGGTTTGTGGGGCACTTGAGGGTCAGGGAACTGGGCACGGTGGCCCATGTGGTGAGGGGCCAGGTGGTGATGAAAGAGGAAGCCTGGCAGGGGATATTGGGACCTAGGAAGAGGGTATGTGCACACTTCAGTTGAAACCTGGCTGAGACGGGAGGCTCCCACAGGGGAGCAGAGAAGAAAATTGAAAAGAGAGAGGTTTAGGAAGGGAGGCTCTCTCACCTCAAATCAGGGCCATCATGGGATGGTGCTCCCAGATGGGCCCACCCTGAGTAAAAGATGGAGGTCCATGCAGTGAAACCAAGATCTCTCAGGAAGGCGCAGCACTGGTTGAGGAGATGGAGGCGAAGTCTGCATCTTTAGCCCTGCAACTTTCTGTGAACTCAGGTAAGCCAGAGAGCCCTGGGGCTGTCCAGGCCTTAGCCAGGCAAGGAGGAGGAGCAGACTCTAAACTGGGCCTTCCTTCTCTGTGGCAGCAATACCTCACGTTTGGAACATTCTGGCACCTGGCATTAAGTAGTGAGTGCTGGGCATGTGCACATTGCCCCTTCCATGCATGTGTTATGGGTGGGGCCAGACAGTGAGGGGAAAGAATTGGGACCGGAAGGGGTGGGGCTGGAAGGGGTGGGGCCAGAAGGTGGGAGTGGAGGTAAAAGTTTTGGCTGTGAGAGGGGCTGAGTCAGAAGAATGAATGGAACCCTGAGGGGTACCTGGCCTCAAGAAGAGGACTGTCCAAAAGGGGGAGTAGGGCACATAGCATGGTGGTAGGCTGGGGAAACATGGGGTGGTGATGGGCCAGTGGGTGGTGGTGGAAGGTGATATGATGGGGTGGAGAGGTAACGGACAAGGAACCTAGCAGAGTGGAGGAGTGGATAGGGGAGCAAGAAGAGAGGTTAAGCCCACTTAACTGGAAACAGGGCTGTCCAGTATGGCTGTCTCCATGTGCTATGCTGTGTGCTATGCCCATCTGTGCTCTGTCAGGGGTAAGCCCAGCTGGTTAGAGTGTTCATGCCCCACTATCCCACAATCTAGACTAAAGGAAAGAAACTCCATCGAACTATTCATCTGGCAGGGCAAAGTTCTCTGGGGCCCTAGGAAGAGGTTTATAGTGAAGACCTGTTGGTAGAATGGGCCACATCTGGGGTAACAGATTCATATCACCCATACCTATGGGGCATAGTTAATGTATAAAAGGCACTCAAGTGATAGGTCCTTTTTTTCTTTTCCTTTCTGTTTTTCCCTTCCTTTCATTTACTTCTTTGTTGTTCCAGTACTGGGGCTTGACACAGCTTCTAGGGCCTACAGAAGTTCCCTGCCCAAGGGCCTATTGTTGTTCACCTCCTAGACCTGCATCTTCCTGGTCTCTGACACACCCAGGTGCAGGTACCATGGCCAGACGCCCACTTTCAAGACAAGTAGGCCCTACCAGCCTTCTCCCTGGAGGAAACAACAGGAGGATTAAGGGGTTTGTGCTTTTGTTTGTGTATTCACATGAATATTTCCTTCCATCAGTGGGACAGTTCTAAGTACTTAAAGTCTTACTGAACTTCATCTATAAATCATTTGAAAATGGAGGCACTGGAACAGGAAGGGGAAAAACACCCAAACAAGAAAACAAAAGACATATCCCACAAACACTGGATACATACAAAGATGACTGAATGAAGGCAAGTAGGACTCAACCTAACAACATTTTACCAAATGTCTTATATTTGAATGGTGAGAGCTCCACTGAGGGAGATGTCAAAGAAACCAGGCTTTATGTTCAAGGATGCTGTCAATATTTAACCATTTGCTCAAGAAGGGGAGATCAATTACTATGGTACTTCGATTTTGTTCAATCCAATTACCATGTTATAAAAATAGCAAGCTGTCATGATAAAAAGAAAATAAGGCTCCTGTACCCAGCACCAGTTATCTTTAGTTTACTTCCAAGCCATATACACCACAACCATATTCAAAGAATGCAAGTAAGGGAGGTAAAGAATTCTGATACATATCAGGAGAGTTGGTCCATGTTTCAGGAGTTTTGCTTGAAATCTTTTTCACTTTCTGGGCTTTGCCTCCTATCTGATTTTGTGTCTTCTTTTCTGTTAACGAGGATTGAACCCAGGATGTTTCATTAGCTAGGCAAGTACTGAACTACAACCCATCCCCAGAACAACTTTTGAAATTCTCACTTCATCTGAGTGCAGGATGGAAAGAAAATAGTTTATTCCAATGTATTGGAATTTTTCAGACATTTGGGTTTTGAATAATTTAGTTCGATACAGTCATAGTCTAGAAATAGACATGCTGGTAGAAACTGATGATAGTCTTTCCCTCACTATATAGCTGTTGAGGGGAAGGGCTTTCCATACAGCATAACCTTAGAAACTTAGTGGTGATACCTTCAACATCAACTCATCAGGGACATGAGTTTAACCCAAGTGAATTGCTGTGGTGTGAAGCTCCCCTCAGGTTCCTCCTTTTCCATCTTGCATGCTACATTCCATACTAGCAATCTCCACCATGCTAAGTCTGACTGCTTAGATTTGTTTGTGAGTGAATGTATGTGTCATTCTAGACAACTTTAACATTAAGTGACATAAAGAACTTTACCACAAAAGAGATCAGTTCTCTTACAGTGATGATTTAAGATAATTTTTCATATCTTGACCACAATTCCTCCTTGTTTAGGCCAAACATCATAACTTGAACCAAAATGATGCTATGGCAAAAATGATCATATAATAGGGTTTCCAAATCCAAACACAAAGTTTTTTTGCTTAAGGCCAGCCAATATATTCCCAGAATTTTTACCGGTGTTTTGACCAAAATTTACTTTTGGTCATGAGGCGTGAACTCTGGGCCTAGGCACTGTCCCTTAGTGATTCAGACCAATGATGGTGCTCTACCACTTGAGCCACAGCACCACTTCCAGCTTTCAGGTGATAAGAGTCTCACGGACTTTCCTTCGTGGGCTGGCTTTGCACCACAATCTCATTTCTCAGACTCATGAGTAGCTAGGATTACAAACGTGATCCACCAATGCTTAGCAAACATGTAACATTTTTAACCATGATTGAAAATGGTAATGAATTTCTTTTCTTAAGCGTATTTCTTAAAAACAGAAATATTTTTAAATTCTCATGCACACTTCCCATTAGGCAGTTCAGATGATGTTTATGTGTGATGGTCTTTGAGTTTGAAATTTGTCCCTGGATGCTGTCCTCTGTCCCCATCCCCCTTTTGTTTTTGCTTGCTCAAGGTTAGCACCCTCCCACTTGAGGCACATCTTCCAACTTTTTAGTTTTCAGTTAGAGATAAAAGTTTCTCTTTTTCCTGCCTGAGCTGATTTTCAACCATGATCCTCAGATCTCAGCCTCCAGGGTAAGTTAGCCACTTACATTTAAATCTGGTGATCTACTGAGTGTTTCCCTGTTATCTTTTGGGAAAATACACCCCCACCAGCATCAAAATTGAAGAACAAATTGTTGTTATGATACTCCCAACCCAAAGAAGATACTTGATATACTTAATTTAAATGTTAAGATACAGAATTTGGAGTTGTTGAAAGACTGAGTCTCTTTAGTGTCATTTTGGGAAATGTAAATCAAATATTCAGAGCATTACTAGATAAAAAGAATAAAGTAGACCTGTTTTTATGAACTATTAATGAGAAGAACAGTAGTTTTTGTGTCATTAGTGTAGCCTACTTGAAACATTTTCAAAGTACAGGTGTTCAGGTATATTTTCTGTGTAGTAATCACTGAATCCTAAAATTCTTTGTTTTCCTCAGCATCTTTAGTTTTTCCTCAACAGGTATCTCAGTTGAAATATACACTTTGGTGCCAGGGGTCTTCTGTAGTTATTTTACATTTTAGGAAAGTAATTTTAGGTTTTTAAAAATCAGAAAAGCTAATAATGTTAATCATTTTCTGATGTCGTTCAGATTTCTCCACATTTCATTTTTTTGGTTTAATATGCTATCAGTATATTTATAGGATATGAAGTTTGATTTTGATTTTGGTATTTGTACTGGTATTGGGGCTTGAAATCAGTACATTGGTCTGTAACTAATGCCAGCCTTGATGGCTCCTTCCTGTAATTCTGGCTAGTCAGGAGGCTGAGATCTGAAGAACAAGGTTTAAAGCCAGCCTGGTCA
>NW_024871987.1:0-20193 GCF_019054845.1 Dipodomys spectabilis
AAGGCCAATTTAATTAAGGTCTCTTTTAGAGTCCGATTCTTACCTGCCCTGAACTCTGGGATCTATAAGAACAGTGCAATTTCCAATCCATCCCAAATGCCACGGCTATTCGCTGACTTACTTTTGAGATAAAGGCCGGTCCATTGTCTGATCCATTGGGGGATGGGAAGCCATACCTGGGTAGAATTTCTTCCAGGATCTCCTTAGCCACGACGTTTGTGGTCTCATGCTTTGTTGGGTAGGCTTCAACCCATACTGAAAAGGTGTCTACAAAAACTAGCAAATTTTTATATCCAAATTTTCCAGTTTTAATTTCGGTGAAGTCTACTTCCCAATACACACCTGGCCTAACTCCATGGAGGCGAGCTCCTTTTGTAACCGGCTGATTGGGGGCATTGGTGAGCTGACAGGCTTTACAATTTTTAACAATGTCCTCAATGAGTTGGTTCCCTTGCCTAATTTTTACTTCTGAGTGTTGGAACAAGTCCTGCATTCTTCAGGTTCCCATGTGAGAGACCCGATGGATTCTCTTAAGAATCCCCTTGGCCAATCTTTGTGGCAAGGTAAGTTTCCCCTCACCAGTTTTCCACCAGTCATTATTTCCTTCTCTGCCCGGGGGTTTATAGGCCTTGGGAATTTTCTTTATCCACTCCAAGTCTTCTTGGGAATACTGAGGCTCAGGAGGCAAAGCTCGTGGCCCTGGGTCTACTAGAGTCAGTACTTCCGCTCTGGGCTGGAGGGCTGCCTCCTTAGCTGCCTGATCAGCCAAGTTATTTCCTTTGGTTATTGAATCAGTTCCCTTTTGATAGCCAAGGCAGTGCATAATGGCAATATTTGCTGTTTCCCATAAGGCCCAGATGAGGCTTAAAATTTCTTGTTTGTTTTAATAGTCTTTCCCTCAGCTGTCAGCAGCCCCCTCTCTTGGTAAATGGCTCCATGGACATGCACGGTGGCAAAAGCATACCGACTGTCTGTGTAAATGTTTAGTCTCTTCCTTTTTCCCATTTGTAGGGCTTTTTTTACTGCCACTAGCTCTGCTCTTTGTGCAGATGTTCCCTGGTGGAGTACTTCTACCCACAGTATCACAGTGTCCGTGGTGACTTTTGGGCCCTCATACCTTTTTCCATCTTGAATGAAACTGCTGCCATCTGTGAAACTGGTATGCTCAGCATGCAATAGTGGCGAGTCCAACAAATCTGTCATCTTTTCCTTGGCCTGGTTTCTCTTTTCATGCTCCATTTTACGTTCTCTGTCCTTCCTTTCCTGACTTTGCTCCTCTGTTTCTCTTATTGTAAACCTTTTCTGCCACATCTACTAGATCCCTAATAGACTTTTCACCAAGGCTGTCTAGAGCCTGCAACTTTATGTCTGGTGCAGTTTGATTTATATAGGCAAACATAATCATCTGTGTCGACTCCTGGGTCTCAAGTTCATATGGGGTATATTGATTAAAAGCTTCCATGAGACGCTCAAGATATGCTGTTGGACTTTCATTTATTCCCTGTCTTACATCATAATCCTTGGCCATATTAGTAGGTCAGCAAGCCGCCGCTTTGAGACCTGCCAACAGAGCCTGGTGGTAGAAGAGGAGTGGCTCCCTACCTTCAACTATATTTTAGTCCCATTTTGGTCGGATCTCAGGAAAATAGGCAGTGATCAGGGCAGGATCGGTGATGGGCGCTCCTGTGGGGCCACGGATATGTTTCTGGCCCGTCTCTCAGATACAGTCTCTCTCTTCAGTGGTAAAAAGAACCTGTAAAAGCTGACTGCAATCATCCCAAATGGGCTGATGAGTAAAGAGAATAGTTTCAAGCAAATGAATTAAATCCTGGGGTTTCTCAGAAAAGGGGGCATTTTGGATGTGCCAATTTTATAGATGACTGGTAGAAAATGGACACTATTGGGTTGCTGTTGACCATCCACATCCACAGTACCTACGGCGTGTAAGGAAAAAACAGCTGCATTAGATGGGGGGTTGATCCTACTGCGGCGTCGAGTGACTGGCCCCTCAGAAACTTTAAGGGCAGTTGCCAAGTGTTCTATAGCTCCCTCCTCCTCTTGGTCATTCTCAGGTTCTGCAAAAGGAACCTGGGAAGGGGAGCATGGGTGAGGAAACATTTCTTCTTCCAAGTTATCTCCCTGAAAAAACAGTGGGTACACTTTCTTTTCCTCTTTCTTAGTTTCTTTTTGTAAGTCGAGGAGGCTAGATGGAGTGTTGCCCATGGTTTCCAGTCCTGTCAGTCATAAATTACAAAAGACAATAAACAGTACAAACAAAACACATGCAAGCCTGACAGTTACAAAAAAAAAAAGCTTACAAAGTGGAGATCTCCCAAGATGGTCTGCTGACTCCTGTCATGGTGGGGTTCCATACCCATGCCCCACAGCAGAAGAAGTAGAACCACAGTGGGCGAGTTGGGCCTCGGTTAGGAGGGTCTCTTGGTCAGTTCAGGCCCCAAACCAAACCAACCATTGCCCCACAATTCACACGCCGAGGTTCCAAGGACCCCCCCCCCCCGCCCCACAATGGGGTTCCAAGGACCCCACCCCACACGGTGGGGTTCCAAGGACCCCTGCTCCACACAGCAGGGTTCCCCCTCCCCACAAGAGGATCTGCGACGTCTCTCAGTTCCTCCAGGGTTGTCGTGCAAGTGGGTCCACTTTGAAAGCCCTTTACAAATTTGTGGGGATATCCTCACAAGGGAAAATGAAAGTAAAACAGACAAACGAGAGGACAAGACAAATTAACAAAGACAACGCTGTTTTACCTTTGGAGTATGAGGTCTCGGGGGCCTTTGGGGGGTATCTCAGACGAACCCCACTAATATGTTATGCCATGGTTGCAGGACCCCCTCCCAGCAAAAAGACCGAGAGTCAGATTCCACAGCTTTTTTATTTAAACGGGCTGCAGCTTGGGCCTCGTCCTACACTCTGACACAGTGGAGCCTAGGAGGAGAGCCCCGATCAAAGGATTTGCAGGTCTTATAAAGGCACACAATCAACCAGGTATTTGGATTACCACCACGTGTTGCTTTGCTAGACAGAAACAAGCAACAAGTGGTCACTGCCTCAAACTTTAACCTTTCATCCCTTCAGGAGTATTTTAACTGCCACTTCCATGTGTGTGAGGTGTGGATGGCCAGCTTCACTTGTCCATTGGTATCATGGTCGATGAGCTCTTTCATCTGGTATTGATTGATGATCTCTTCATTCAAGAATATGGAGGATGATTCTTTGTATTCTTCCATCCTTCTGCTATGATGGCAGGTACCAAGTCTACCTAAAATTAACTAAATAAAATAATGGAAACCCAGAAAAAATAAAAAGAAATACCAAAACCAAACGACAACTCACCCCCCCAAAATCAGAAAAATAATGAATTTTGTTTGAGTCAGTCCAGCGTGTCACCAATCAAGAGCTCCTAGATGTGTAAACTGACATAGGTTGGAGCACAGTGGCTTCCTTTTTTTTTTTTTTTTTTTTTAATTTTATTTTATTTTATTTGTGAACATACTGTACAGAGGAGTTACAGTTACATGGGCAGGATAATGTGTACATTTCTTACCAAGCATTGCAGCCTCCTCCTTTGTTTATCCTTCACATCCCTTCCCAGCCTCCCCCCTCCCCCCCTAATCCCAATCCTTCTCCTTCCTCCCTCCCCCCAGCCCCCCCCCCCCACCAGCATTGTAAAGTTCGTTTTGGACATGACAACTTGTACTTCTCATTGTTGCAACAGGTCCACCTGTATCCTTAAACAACTGGTTTTTCCCCATCTCCTCCACAAGTTATACTGACATCAAATATAGTGAAAGCAAGGGTTATACTATGGGGGAGGGACATACAAAGCAACAAAGAGATAATCTTATAAATGTGTTAGAAACACATGCATGAAAGAAAAAAACATTAAAATACACATCTAAGGGTTCATTTTCCTGACATCACATTATCTGACCTTTTCCGCTTGACTCATACATATACTAGATATTACAAATAAGGGAAACCATGGGACCTACGTTTCTTTGGGCCTGGCTTACTTCACTTAATATAATTTTTTCCAAGTTTTTCCATTTCCTAACAAATGGGGCAATGTCATTCTTTCTGATGGAGGCATAGAATTCCATTGTGTATATATACCACATTTTCTTGATCCATTCATCTACTGAGGGGCATCTGTGTTGGTTCCATATCTTAGCTATGGTAAATAATGCTGCAATAAACATAGTTGTGCTGGTAGCTTTAGTGTGGTCTTGTTTGTAAACATTAGGGTAAATGCCCAAAAGTGGGATTGCTGGGTCATAGGGGAGCTCTATGTGGAGTCTTTTGAGGAACCTCCATACTGCTTTCCAAAGTGGTTGAACAAGTTTACATTCCCACCAACAATGAATTAAGGTTCCTTTCTGTCCACATCCCCTCCAGCATCTGTTGTTGTTAGAGTTCTTGATTTTTGCCGTTCTCACTGGAGTGAGGTGATATCTCAATGTTGTTTTGATTTGCATTTCTTTTATGGCTAGGGATGTTGAACATTTCTTCATGTGTCTATTGGCCATCCTTCTTTCTTCTTCAGAGAAGTTTCTCTTTAAGTCTTTCGCCCACTTATTTATTGGGCAGTTGTTTCTTTGAGGATTTGTTGTTGGGGGGTTTAATTTTTTGAGTTCCAAGTATATTTTAGATATGAGACCCTTGTCCGTTGTATGGCTAGTAAAGATCTTCTCCCAATCCGTGGGCTTTCTATTGATCTTGCTAGCTATGTCATTTGCCCTGCAGAAGCTCTGCAACTTTATGCAATCCCATTTGTCCAACCTTTCTTTGATTTGTTGTGTTTCCAGGTCTCTATTCAGAAAATTTCGGCCTGAGCCAAGGAGACCTAGGGTTTCTCCTATTCCATCGTGTAATGTTTTCAGAGTGTCTGCTTTGAGTTCAAGGTCTTTGATCCATTTGGAGTTGATTCTGGTGCAGGGTGATATATAAGGATCTAGCTTAAGTTTTCTACATGTAGTTAACCAATTTTGCCAGCACCATTTACTGAAGAGGTTGTCTTTCTTCCATTCTATTGTTTTAGCTCCCTTATCGAAGATTAGATGGCTATAGGTCTGTGGGTTCATTTCTGGGTTTTCAATTCTATTCCATTGGTCCTGAGGTCTGTTCTTATGCCAATACCAAGCTGTTTTGATTACTATGGCTTTATAGTAGAGTTTGAAGTTTGGTATTGATATTCCTCCAGCAGTGTTCTTTCCATTCAGGAGCGTTTTTGCTATTCGGGGTCTTTTATTGTTCCATATGAATTTTTGGATTGCCTCTTCTATTTCCTTGAAGAATGAGGGTGGAATTTTGATAGGTATTGCGTTGAATTTGTAGATAGCCTTGGGAAGTATTGCCATTTTCACGATGCTAATCTTTCCAATCCAGGAGCATGGGAGGTTTTGCCATTTTTTAAGTTCTGTGTTGATTTCCTTTTTCAAGATTTTAAAGTTTTCATCATAGAGGTCCTTCACTTCTTTAGTTAAGTTAATTCCTAGGTATTTTATTTTTTGTGGGGCTATTACAAATGGAGTTGCTTTCCTAATTTCAGCCACACTTTTCTCATTGTTGGCATACAGAAAAGCCATTGATTTTTGGGGGTTAATTTTATAACCTGCTACTTTGCCGAAGTTTTGAATCAGCTTGAGTAATTTGGGAGTGGAGTCTATGGGATTCTTTAAATACAAGATCATGTCATCTGCAAAGAGGGAGAGTTTTATTTCTTCTTTCCCTATTTGGATCCCCTTTATGTCTGCATCTTGTCTTATTGCTGTAGCTAGGCATTCTAATACTAGATTGAAGAGAAGTGGAGAGAGTGGGCATCCTTGTCTTGTTCCTGAGTTAAGAGGAAATGGCTTTAGTTTTTCACCATTGAGTATAATGCTGGCTGTAGGTTTGTCATATACAGCCTTTATCGTATTGAGGAATGTTCCATGGATTCCTAATTTTTCCAAAACCTTCATCATAAAGGGGTGTTGGATCTTGTCGAATGCTTTTTCTGCATCTATTGAGATAACCATGTGGTTCTTATTCTTGCTCCTGTTGATGTGATGAATAATATTAATTGATTTGCGTATATTGAACCAGCTTTGCATCCCTGAAATGAATCCTGTTTGATCGTGGTGTATGATTTTTTGGATGAATTGTTGAAGTCGATTGGCCAAAATTTTGTTGAGAAGTTTTGCATCAATGTTCATCAAAGAAATGGGTCTATAGTTCTCTTTCTTTGATGAGTCCCTGCCTGGTTTTGGGATGAGGGTTATGATGGCTTCATAGAATGTGTTCGGTAGTGAGCTTTCTCTTTCAATTTCATTGAAGAGTTGGAGGAGAATTGGTGTGAGCTCTGCTTTGAAGGCCTTGTAAAATTCCGCTGTAAAACCATCTGGTCCTGGACTTTTCTTAGCTGGGAGGTCTCTTATTGCTGTTTCTATTTCAATGCTTGATATGGGCCTGTTAAGCTGGTTTAACTCATCTTGGTTTAGTTTTGGCATGTCAATATTTGCTAGGAAAAGGTCCATTTCTGTCAAGTTCTCAAACTTATTAGCATAAAGTTTTGAGAAGTATTCCCTTATAATGTTCTGAATCTTGGTTGTTTCCGTGGTGATGTTTCCATTTTCATCTCTGAGTTTATTAATTTGGGTGTGTTCTCTTCTTTTTCTGATAAGATTTGCTAAGGGTCTGTCAATTTTGTTAAGTTTTTCGAAGAACCAACTCTTTGTTTTGTTGATTCTTTCTATAGTTTTTTTGGATTCTAATTCATTTAATTCTGATTTAATTTTGATTATTTCTTTCCGTCTACTGGATTGGGGTTTATCTTGCTGCTCTTTTTCAAGGAGGTTTAGATGTGTCATTAAATTGCTAGTTTCAGATTTCTCCAATTTGTTGATATGGGAGCTCAGAGCTATAAACTTGCCTCTGAGTACTGCCTTTGCTGTGTCCCAGAGGAGCTGGTAATTTGTGTGTTCATTTTTGTTGAATAGCATGAACATTTGAATTTCCTTTCTAATCTCTTCCATGACCCACTCTTGATTCAGCAGTGTGTTGTTCAGCCTCCATGTGATACTGGACTTTCTTTGGTGGCTTTTGGTGTTGAGTTCTAATTTTATTCCCTTGTGGTCAGAGAGAATGCAAGGTATAACTTCAATGTTTCTGAATTTAGACAAGTTTGCTTTGTGGCCTAAAATGTGGTCTATTTTAGAAAATGTTCCATGTGCTGCTGAGAAAAACGTGTATTCTGATGCTGCTGGGTGAAATGTTCGGTAGATGTCTGTTAAGTCTAGTTGATCTATGCAGCTGTTTAGATCTGCGGATTCTCTGTTGAGTTTTTGCCGAGTTGATCTATCTAGTGGGGAGAGTGGTGTGTTAAAATCCCCAACAATTAATGTCTTTGGATCTATATGGGATTTGAGGGAAAGTAGTGTTTCTTTGATAAATTTGGGTGCTCCATTGTTTGGCGAATAGATATTTAGAATTGTAATATCCTCCTGAAGGAGAGATCCTTTAATTAGTATGTAGCGACCTTCTTTATCTCTTCTCACGAATTTTAATTTGAAGTCTATTTTATCTGATATTAGGATTGCAACTCCCGCCTGTTTATGGGGGCCGTTTGCTTGGTAGATTTTGTTCCAGCCTTTAACATTGAAAATGTGTTTGTTTTTACGGGCAAGATGTGACTCCTGCAGGCAGCAGATAGAAGGGTCTTGTTTTTTAATCCAACTAGACAGTCTATGTCGCTTAATTGGAGAGTTCAGTCCGTTAACATTAAGAGATAGGACTGAGAGGTATTTGGGAGTTCCTGCCATGTTATCCACCTTCTTGGGGGCTGCGAAAACTAGGTTCTTCCTATGGTTCTTGGATTCTCAGTTTGGGTGCACTTTCTTGGCCTTTGTTGCGGTCTTGTTGGTTTTCTATGTGTAGGACATCTTTAAGAATCTTTTGTAGGGCTGGTTTGGTGGAGATGTATTGTTTCAATTTTTCTTTGCTATGGAAGGTTTTTATTTGGCCTTCAGTTATGAAGGAGAGTTTAGCTGGGTACAGTATTCTTGGTTGATAGTTGTTTGTTTTTAGGGCATGGCATACATCATTCCAGGCTCTTCTTGCTTTGATTGTCTCTGCTGAGAAATCTGAGGTGATTCTAATTGGTTTCCCTTTATAGGTGATTAACCTTTTCTCCTTGACAGCTTTAAGGATTTTTTCCTTGGTCTGAGTTGATCCTGTGTGGATTATAATGTGACGGTGGGATGTCCTATTCTGGTCTGGTCTATTTGGGGTTCTAAAAGCTTCTTGTATCTGAATAGGCCTATCTTTTTGTATGTTTGGGAAGTTCTCTGCTAGGATCCTGTTAAACAAATTTCCTAGACCATTAACTTCTGTTTCTAGGTGCTCCTCTACACCCATTATCCTTAGATTAGGCCTTCTGATGGTGTCTTCTAGGTGTTGAATAGATCTATCATACTTCTTGGACTTGTCTTGGATGGTTGTATGTTCTTTCTCTATAATATCTAGGCTGTCTTCAATCCCTGAGATTCGATCTTCTGCATGGTCTAACCTGCTGTCAAGACTCTCTACTTTGTTTTTTATCTCTTTTCCTTCTAATTGGTCAGCTTTGATGGCTTCAAGTTCTTTGTTGAAGCTCTGTTTTAGGTCTTGTATGAATTTCTTTACTTCCTTAATTTGGTGTTCAGTGTTTGTTCTCAAATCACTTAGTTGATTGGTTATGATTTCTTTGGACTCCCATTCCTTCTGTTGGGTTCCATTCAGCATTCCCTTTGTGGTCTCCCTGACTTCCTTCAGCTCTTTGTTAATGGATTCCATGAATGCCTTTACTGATCTTTGTGTGTTCTCTACCTGGTCTCTCAATTCCTGAATTACTCTTTGATTAGCTTCCTCCCGTTTGTGGGATTCCTGCAGTTCTCTTTCCTCCCGTTCCTGGGATTCCTGCAGTTCTCTTTGAGTGTTCTCAGCCTGCTCACGCCATTCCTCCCTTTCTCTTTGAGTATTCTCAAGTTGTTCACGCAAATCCTGTATCATTTTTTGAGTAGCTTCCTCACGCTTATGATATTCCTGCATAAACTTTTGGGATGCCTCCTCTCTCTCCCTATCACGCTCATACAGAGTCCTTTGTAAGTTGTCAAACTTCTCATTTATCATATTTGCCACCAGTGTTTGTAGAGCTATTTGGGAACTCTCCTCTGGATTGTTCATTATCTGATCTGACCCCTGATTATCAAGATTGGGAATTGAGATACCTGGATTTGCCATTTTTCTTGTGTTTTTTCGGCTTACTCTGCCCATTTGAGATGAAAATAGCACCAGTTTTGTGCTAGAACACTATCTTAAGGCAACCATCAACCAATGTTTGCATTTATACAGTCAATAGTCTACAGATACAATCTAGTTCAACAGATACATCTATTCAACATCAAACAACTATATGTTAATGGGCTTCGAACCGCAGAGAAGAATTTGGGAAACCAGAAATTTTTAGGGTTAGGGAGAGATGTGGGTAAAAATTAGGAATAGATTGGTGTGGGGAGGCACAGGGAGAGTTAACTATGTCCTAATCTCAATGCAGGAAATAGGTTGGGTAGGATGCAAGTAGAGAGGGAGAGAAAAAGAAGAAAGGTAAAGGGAAATGAAAAGAGACCAGAAAAAAAATTAGAAACGTAAAAATTAATATAGTTATGGAGATTGAAAGACCATCTATTTAGAGAGGAATGTGAATATAATGAGAAAACAGGAGGGAGATAGAGGAGATGTGGAAAACTTAAAAAATGCTTAAAATATTATATAGGTATAAAGAGGTAGTACTGCTATTAAGGAATTTAAGTCTCAGAGGTTTTGGATTGAGTAATAAATTTGTGGATTAAGTGTGTACACAATGGGGGATAGGGTCTACTAGTTAACTATGGGTTTATCAGGATGTGCAGGACAAGAGTTAAGGCACATACAGAAGAACAAAAGAAAGGAAAAGGTGAAAAGGATAAGAAAGGGAGAAAAAAAAAGATCAGAAGTTCAGTAGAGCTAGACAAAAAACAAAAAGATAATTAAGAAAGAAAGAAATAAAAAGAGAGAAGACAAGAAAAGAAAGGAAAACGTACATTCACGTATTCCTAAAATAAAAATTATAAGAGGAAAAAAAAGTTACTGGAAAACAATTATTTTTTCAAAAAAGGCAAAAATTAAAGATTAATAAAAGTTTTAGAAAAGGAAAAAAAAATTTTATATATATAAGGTACCAAAAAAAAAAAAAAAAAAAAAAAAAAAAAAAAAAAAAAAGAAAAGAAGAAAAAAAAAAGTTCTTTGATTTTTTTTTTTTTGATTTTTTTTTGGGAGGGGTGGGAAGAATCCTGTATCTCCCTTTTGTCTGTTACCAGCCTCTTGTTGGAGTCTCTGGTCAGCTTGAGGTCCTGTGGCTTGATTGGTTTCTTAAGTCAGTTTGTTCGAACAGGCAGAAAAATGCTCTGCTTTACCCAAGATTTTGAGATCCCCCTCCCAGGTTAGTTTAATGGGAGGGTGATCTGCTTTGAGAATCACAAAAGAGGGGTGATGAGGCTAGGTTCTGGTAGAGTTGAGGCCTTTCAACAAACAGTAGCTTTTCCCTGGGGCTATTTTGTGAAAAATTCACAGAGCCCACCCTGGAGCCATTCTCAGGGTTTCTGTTTTTCAATTGATTGTGGAGGCTGCTAGAGGGAGGGGCAGCCTCTGGCTCTGGTTACCCAGTGAGGAAAGCCACTCCAATGGCTGGTGCCTGAGCTGGGTGACTTTTCCCTGGATGGAGCTGAGTCTGGCAGGTCACTTCGCCGTTAAGTTCTTGTGACCTGTTAAATGACTCGTTTTATTCCAAGGCCTGAGTTGGAGCTAGCAGCTCCTCTGAGCTTTGTCGGTATCCAAGATGGAGATCACCGGTGCTGGGGGGGGAGGGGTGGCCTTCCCTCCTCTGCTCCCGGAGAAGGAGTGAGGAAGTGGGGCTACTCACGCCGAGTCTTGGATCCTGGGTCGTCTCTGGTCTGCAAAGTGCAGGATGAAGTTGTCCGCTCCTTGTCGGTTCTTGCTGGTGTTGAGTAGAATCCTCTCGCCTGCTGCGTCTGGCTCCTTCGTCCCAGACTCTCTGTGTGAGCGCTCAGGTATGGCCGCGGCTGCGGTAGCCGCTGCGACCCTGCCGCCGCCGCCGCGGCTGCTGGCAGGCGGTCAGATGTGTCTCCTTGTCTTGGCTTCCCCTCTCTTGTCTAACTCTCTGTCCTGTGATGGCACACTTGGTGTGATTCTCTGGCTTAGGACTGTTCACTGGAACTCTGAAACTGCTTTCTATGCGAGAGCTTGTTCAGATTCCAGCTTCTCCTCCGCCATCTTCCCGGAACTCCCAGTGGCTTCCTATATACACTGCATGACCTCTCAAAACGGAGCTATCACAGTCCATCATAGTGACATATATGACTTAGGCTTGTGATTACCTCAGGATAAGAATATAAGAGCAGTGAAGCATAGAGGACAGACAGAATTTTAACTAGCTACTCATAGGCTGAATCAGCTTAGGTAGTTACTCAAGAGGCTGAGATCTGAAGGCCACTATTCAAAGCTAGTCAAATCATGAAAATACATGCGATTATCTCCAAAAAACCAGAAGTGGAACAGTGGCTCAAGTGGTAGAACACTACCTTTGGGCACAGAAGCTTAGGAATAATGCCTACGCAATATCAAGCCTCAAGAATAATGAATGTATGCATGAGCACATGCACATGTGTGTGCGCGTACTCGCACGAGCGTGCACACACACACAAATGAATATTTCAATGTGAAGTTCTTTAATTTTAACCTTGCTGTACTTTATTTCCCTGTATTAGTTTACAAATTAACAAAATCAGCTAAGCACCTACTTACATACAACTCATGTTTCTCTAAAGTCTACTCTAGCTTTGGAAGCCTGCTTTTATTTGACCCAAAAGTAAATTATTCAGGAAGTCAATTCATCTCTCTCAAGTCTGTTGTATTAGATGATTTTTAGGTTCCTCCTAGGAATATGATTTTGTGTAATCCTGCATCAAGCAGCATATTTCTTTCACGAGAAGGGAAGACCCTGTCAAACAATAATAGGTTTTTCTCCTCCTGGCGAGCATCTGTAGTTTTACTAACTTCATAAAATTCATGATCTGTCTGTGTATGCCAAAGACTGCTGTGCAAATAAAAAGACCCTTCTCAAAACAGCATTTGTATACTATTCATAGGTATGAGGTGTTTAAATATTACTGAAATTTCTTTGGAATAAATAATATTCATCTTGACTATCTTGAGAAAGAAGAATTGGTTTCTCAGCACTTTAGGTAAGAACATGAGTGAAAGAAACAAAAGGAAAAGTGAAGAACAATAATCCATATATTCAAATGAAACAAAACAACCCAAGAAAACATAAATTAATTCAGTACTGAAGAACCTGCAGAAAATGCAAATATAAAAAAAAAACTATGACAAGCTTATGAATATCCTGACTACATGGGAGTGAACTGTTGTAAGGATAGTGCTTAAAGCCCAGACTGGACAGAAAGATCTGTACACAATGCCATGCACCTGTTATTTTAAATTCCAGGAAGAATAACATAAAGTGTACTGAGCCCAAAATCAGATACAAGTAGGAAGCCAGATTCTATCTGAAAAATAATCAGAATAATTTAAGTCTGAGGACATGACAAAGTGGTAAGAACAACCATTTTGGGGGCACAAGACACTCAATTCAAACTCTAATATTATGGGTATTAAAGAAAAAACTATGATTTTAAATAATTGTAAGATTTGAGTATTTGAGTGGAGAAAAATCCATGAGAGAGATAGAATGAACCCACATTGCAATACTTTCTACTTAAGTGATAATGTTTTGTGGTACTTCAGACAAAACAGTTACCTTGCAAATGAGTATGGATGTGCACTTGGGTGATGGAAATACTCTACTTACACAAGGGTAAATTAAATAGATTTTTTGGGGTAGATTGTACTTCTTGAACTAAGAGGCTAGGTGATGTCCCTGAGCTTTTTCTCTCAAGGCTACCACTCTACCACTTTCATCCACAGTTCCAATTCTGATTTTCTGTTGGTTGTTTGGAGATAAGAGGATCATGGACTTTCCTGCCCAGGATGGCTTCAAACCACAATCGTCAGATCTCAGCCTCCTGAGTAACCAGGATTCCAGCCATGAGCCATCAATGATTTTAATAATTTAGTAAATTGTGCAGTTACAGAAGTTATAAATTATCTTTATAACCTGTGTAATATATGTGTGTATGTATATATCAATGCATACGGATAGAAATATTTTAGCATATATTTGTATCTACAATAGATTTGTGAAATCATCCTACATTATAAAATAAAATGATAACTGGGTGCCGTTGGCTCATGCCTGTAATCCTAGCTACTCAGGAGGCTGAGATCAGAAGATTGCAAGTCAAAGCAGACAGAAAAGGAAGTCTGAGAGATTCTTATCTCCAATAAACCACTCAAAAACCGGTAGTGGCACCGTGGCCCAAGTGGTAGAGTGCTCGCCTTGAGCTGAAAAGCTGAGGGAAAGCACCCAGATCCAAGTTCAAGCCCCAAGACAGATGAAAAATAAATAAATAAAAATAAAATAAAATGAAAACAAAAGTTAATAAGGAGCAAAACAAAGGGAATTGTCACACGTTTCTTGTTGTTGAATGTAATATGAATTGTGAGAATCAGTTTGGCAAAATCATCTGTATTTGAACAAAATGGATAATAGCTATTAAATCCAATTAATCTATTTACCCATATTGTGCATCCTCACACATGAGTGTCAAAATCAAACCACAGTTTCTGCCTTTGTATTTAACTCACCTGTTATAAGTTAGAGGATAGATGAAGTAATCAAATAAAGATTAAAATAATAGTAAGTGAGGCTATGAGTTAGAGCTGAAAATGATTTTAAATATGATAATAGCTAATTAAATTGCATATTTCTTACCTTTACACTATTGTCATGTCCCTCATTCCCACATTAGAAAAGTACATAGAAGTTTCTCACTAAATAATATGTACAATTATGAAAAAAAGTATTGAAAAAATATGGGCACCGTGTGGTTTTAGCTTATTGTGACCTGTAGGGGGTAGTGTGTTTTTGAGGATTTGCAATACGTTCTAATGGAGATGAAGAGAAGGATGTGCTTATTCTGGAAAACTGGCTAGAAGATTGTTCCCAGAAAGATAGTGATGAATTCTTCCAAAAGGTTACAGTAAAATCACTTTCACGACCATGTTCACTGCTGCACTATTCACCGTAGAAAACTTATGGAAACAGCCCAGATGCCCTTTGGCAGAAGGATGGTTAGAGAAAGTGTGGCACATATACACAATTGTATTGCACCCATCCATTATGAAGATTGTTACATTATTTGCAAAGAAATGGATAGATCTAAAAATATGTTAAGTAAACTAAGTCAGAGACACACACACAAAGGACCCATGCTCTGTCTCATATTTGGAAGATAGAACTTTATACAAGTTTTCACAGCAATATTAACCAAAGCATGCTATTTGCAGAGGAGAATTTAAAAGGTGTATTTTCTTATAAAATTGAATTTTTAATCCAACAAAATGAATACCAGGAAACTATCACTTAAGTTATGAGGAAAATTCAAAGGGAAGGATTAAAAAGAGTTATGGAGTAAGAGAGTGAAGGCATAATATTCAATACAGATAGTATGAAAGTAGAAAAAATTAAACTGGGGTGAGATTTGGAAGGGTGTGGAGAAGTTATGTAAAGATCCATTGTACATAAAAACTGATTTGTGGAATGGAAATTCCCTTGTACAATTATTTAAGATAATAAAAATATAATTAAAAACAATGGAGACACTTTTTCTTAAACTGTGTTCTCTTAAACAATGAGTCAATATAATAGTTTCCTCCTCAGAAATGTTCTTTGCAGGTATTTTCCTCACAGTAACAGAAAAGTGATCAATGCAATGTATATCAATACATAACTTTGCACATCATAAAGAGACACATTATAAATTCTATTTCCATCTCTTTTAAAAATAAAATTGTTTGCTCTATAAATTGATCAGAGGCATGGATATTGTGGCTAGTTAGTGCATTACACATGTCTCTCTCTTCCTCTCTCTCTTTCAAGGTTCTCATAGATAATATGATTGCTCCATAATTATCCTAATTTATTTTACTTTTATATTTTTGGTTGCATCATTTCACTTTCTGCTCTGCCATTTCTCAAATCATTTACATAGAAGGTATTATTTCCTATTTTCTCATTCCTAGAATAAGCTGCACATGAAGACACCACTGGTCCTCATTTTCAGTCTGTACCTTTTAATACAGAGGAAAATCTTTCCTCCGCTTTCTATCAATTCTCTACTCTCCAGTTAGAATATTTAGAATAGTAAAAATGGAAAAAGAGAAAACAAATCATGGTGAAAAAAAAGATGCAGAAAATTCACCAGTTTTTTCTGACTAGTTCAACCAATGTGAACTATTGGGGAAATACATGGACACCTCATTCCAACTGGTACTCAAAGTCTCTGGTTAGGCAATTCTGATGAAGACAAGGAACAAGATGAAAAAGTGAGGAATGGTATCATTTGCAAAAAAAAAAAAAAATGGAGAAGGATCCAAGCAAATTTCTTCTTTGGGCTGCCTAATTAATCGGCTTGCTACAGTGTGGAGAAATCTTTCCAAAAAGGCCACTCGTGTGAATACTAGGGAAGAAGATGAGTATACCGCTCTTCATCAGGAAGCCTACAGTTGACACTGAGACATTGTCCATGAGTTGGTGGCTCGAGGCAGATATTCATGCAATAACTGTGAATGGCTGGACACACCTGCACAGTGCTTATACGTGGAATAATACCAGTGTGGCTTCTTTATTACTTCATCATGATGCAGATACCAGTGTCTAAACTAAAGGCCTCTTGACCCCCTTGCATCTTGCTGCTGGGAATAGAAACAGCAAAGATACGTTTGATCTCCTTCTGTTGAACCATTATATTAAACCAGGTCTGAAGAACAGCTTGGAAGAAACTGCATTTGATACTGCCAAAAGATAAGTATGTATGACTACCTCTTTGAAGTTGTGAAAGGCTGTACAAATTGTTCTCCTACGTCTTAATGATTTGGTTAAGTTACTTAAATTTCAAAAATGCCAGTCCATCCTTTGTCTCTGTACAAAATATTTTCACAATACAAAGCAACAGCAATATCTTACTTTAAAAATTCATGGATTCCATGGTATTCTTCCAAATGAATTGCCTGACTTTGATTTCAAAATATATTCAAGAGTTGTTTGTGTACATCTATAATGATTTCTGTAGAGCTTGTGATTTTTTTAAATCAGAAATAATTTTAACGTATCTGTTGAAATGAGTAGTACAGAAACCAAAGATATTTCTGGTGCTTGTCTGAAGAAAGTATATTTTAACATATTCTGTATTTTGTTTGTAAGATGTCCATAATCTATTTCATTCTTTCCTAGATATAATACTTTGAATACTACATTGTTATATATTATATATATTCATTAATAAATGTGTCCTTACAGATTGCATTCCATATAAAAACAGTTTAAGATTCTTTTTTATCCTAGGTCCTTATAGTATTTTATTTCTTTGGGATAAAATTAAAATGTTATCTAATTTCAAAGTTTTGTAAAGTTATGCTATGTAAAGACCTTTCTAAGGTGAAGATGTAATACACTGATGCCAAACTAACTTTTAATTATATGAATCGCATGTGTTGTTACACTTGTATTTTTGTAATCAACTTTTTAATAACTGTTTTTCATTTCTTGCATCTGAAGAATGAAAAATATGGAATACTTCGCATATTTTCAGATCATCCCTGTCCAAGTGGCATGTTAATCTCTATATTGTTGTAATTTATGTATACGTGCTGCCGAAGCATGTAGTATCCTGTGAATTTAAGTAGTTAATGATGCAATCTTTATACAGGCATATATCCTTGGTTGCCTATTTGTAACAAGGAAACCTTATTGTTACTAACAATGCTATTGATCTTATTTCTCTGAAATTCTGTGTATAGTGGAAAAATATATTGTTCGGTAGATTGCTCACACTTGCAATTATTTTGCCAATGACTATTTTAAGTCTTTTTCATTTTAAATTTCGTCATACTTTGAAGGCTTTATAGCTAGATTCAAAGATATGGCTTTTCAAGTACTTATTTATCAACTGAGTTAGCTTTGTGGAGCTAATGGATTCAAAGTAAGCCTTGCTGAAGAGCTACTTCTAAAATTTTGCAGCTTAAAATTTCCCAAATGAGGTCTTACTGGCACAAATGTCTACTGGCCCTTTACCCTTCTTCCATGTAGTAACAGACCAACCAGAATATCTTACCCTGACAGCAAAGATTATCTTACTGGAAAAAAACTAATCTTAGTTACAAGGGATCATGGAGAAATAAACAGTTCTGACTAGAAAGTATTTTATCAAAATATAATTGTTTATTATACATAGCATTTCAAAAGTAGCTAAAGCCAAAAAGGTGAAAAAATTGTTCTTATGCATGATTACCTAATGTCCTGACCTGTCTACCATCCAACCAGGCAGGAACTTACACTACTGAATTTCTATCACCAAATATTTCCATAGCTCCAGGAGAAGTCCATATTTTTTCCTTGATATTAGGCCTTAAATTGGTAATGTTTTAATCTCAGTGTTTCCTCTTGCCTCTAGGCTGTAAATCTACAAATGGTAAAGCTTTAGGTCTAACTCTACCAAAGTCTGAGGTAGAGATAATGGAATAATACTGTAAAACAGAGTTGCCTTTGATACCCTAACCACAACAGAACAATGAAAAACATTCCTTATATTACATATAGTTATATATTTTATATTTATATGTGCTAATTTTATGTTTCACACAATGAAACTTACTAGAATTAATCGATAATTTGACAAATAAATTGATATTTATTACAATAAATAGATTGGAATATAAATAATTAAGTTTAGAATATATGTTAGAATATAAGAAGTATCAATCCAATGTCTTCGATATAAACTTGTGATACCTTCTAAGTGTTCTTAGACTCCTGAATTCACATGGCAAAAAAAAAATGTTTTCCTTTAATATGTAAGGGATTTTGCTCTGCTGCTCTGTATATTGTTTTAACTCACTGGACCCAGAATGGTTTTCTCCATATTTCTGATCATACCCAAATTTTGCTGATATGATGTCCAAAAGGTATTATTCTTCTACAGGACCCACGCGTCCTAGGATCCCAGGTCCCAGTTATCTGTATCATCAGATAACAAGGGCAAGTCCTCATACCTAGGCCCATGCCACATGCCAACAGAAAGTAATTGAAGACTCATCTCAACTTCTCATTTCCTATAATAATGCAGGGCCCCAATTACATAGGATTTAGCAGTAAGCAATTGTGAAATGCAAGGCAACTTAAAATGAAAGATGAGATCACAAAATCTGAGAGAAACTTCTGTAATTCACACTTTCAATTTACATATGACCAGCCCATATTAGTGAACAAGATCACAAATGTCACAAGAATATTTTTAATACCCCTCTCCTAATGATTAATGAAAGATTTCAGTCCAGTATAAGTAGGCCAAAAAATAGTTCCTGGAAGGATAGATCCATAATTTTTCTACCAAGGCTGGGAAAACTTGACTTAGAAGTCAAATATAATTCAGAAAAACATTGAGAAGATCCTTAGTGCTTCAAAACACTGGTACTTCAGTAAAACTTGGTTATGTAGTATAAAAAGGTTGTCATTCTCAAACCAATGGTAACCTATATTTAATCTCCTGAAAATATATTCCTATTCAAATAATTTTTTAGGGGGTCCGGGCGTGGGGCCTGATCTCTGAGCCTGGGCGCTCTCCCTCAGCTCTTCAGCTTAAGACTAGCACTCTACCACTTGAGCCACAGCACACTTCCAGATTTTTTTCTTTTTGGTCATGTGATGCTGGGGAATTGAACACAGGACCTCATGCATGCAAGCAAGTGCTTTACCACAGAGCCACCTTCCCAGCGCCTCAAATAAACTTTTTAAAGGCACATTCGCCAAAATAACATTTGACGATTAGATGATACTTAGTAACATTACAAGTTTTTCAGTGGAAGGAGCAAGTTAAAATAGAGTTGATTTATTATCCAGCACTAACACCAAACAGGTTCAACTATTCCTTAAATTATAGAAATAGTAGCCCCCACCATTTGTGTTGTTCAGTAGATGCCTTCCAGAAATGTGTTATATAGATCAGCCTTCCATATTTCAAGCCTAAACTTTAGCTAATAAAGTAAATTTCATCAAATAATAAGGTACATTTTAAAAGATCACGAATAGTTGCCTTATCATGTTGTTTGATGTTTTCCTTAAGAAATATGACTTTAAGTCTTGAATATGGGTACTCATCAGAGATGTGACAAACATAAAATCTGTCTTCTATTTCTATCATATTCCTCCACAGTAATAAATTTTAGTTTTCTTCTTTTCCCAAAAGTTATACATAGTAGAGAATATTATCTCATGTAAAATAAAATAATCACAAACCATTGTACAAAGCCATTTATAAAAATTGGTAGTTAGGAAAACATTCTAAGCCATTTTTAAACTTTCTTGTTGACTAAATATTAATCTTCCAAATGGATGAGAATAAAATCATGTATAGGTGCTTCACGACTTCAGTCTTGCAAATTGTTATTGCAGATGAATTATTATGGAAATATAAGCTGATATCAGTTCAAGTATATGCAGGATAGAAATGCCATAGAATGTATATAAACCTGTCGAAGTATGAACAGACAGTTAAACAGAATGACTATCAAAAAGTTGAGACCAGAGAAGAATATTAGTAAAAACATAGAATGAATGAAAACTGAAAAAGTGGCAAGTACAACTAGAATACTCAATGTACACATGTGATAAAGGAAGTGGTAAATCTGAAATAAATCTTGGAGAAGGGATTGGTTGAGAATGATAGAAGGAGTGACTCTGATCCAGGAGCATTGGACAATTACATGGACATATTTAATTGTAACACAATTGCACAAACTTTTGAAATTTAGTTAAAAACACAACAAAAACCAAACACACAAAAATCCCAACCAAACAGCAACCTCTAGAGAGTATGAATATGACCTCTCAAAATTTTAAATAGTTAATCAAGGGCAGTATGG
>NW_024871988.1:0-59898 GCF_019054845.1 Dipodomys spectabilis
AGACCCTTTATGTAGAGAAGCAAGCTAAGGGTTTCTAACTTCAGCACTGTCCAAAACAAGGATGTGAAAGTTCCAGTGTGGCCTCTGGACATTACCTGACCCCAGCCTTCCAGTATATCAGCATTGTGTTTGGGGAGGAAGCAAAGCTCAGGTGCAGCATGCACAGAGGTTGTTCTGCTCAGTCAGTTCTGAGCATAATTTAGGCTGAGCATAATTTAGCCAGCATGACCCACCTATCATAACCACAACTGAAGCCTACCAGGGTTCAGTTCTCATGATCTACAATTTAATTAATGGCCTGTGTCTTTGTAGTATATCTTCTGATGTTTTGCAAGAGTCAGTGCATGGATAATTTGAGCAGAGTTTTGTCACTGTCCTCAAGCTGTGGGAGGGAAGGCGGGTGACAGGTGAGTGGAGTAGGAGGAGATAGAAGTTCATGTGGGCACAGGAACTCTAGCTCACCAAATGGAATAAATCTCAGGCACAACCTGGCATAGTGGTGAGCGGAGGACTGAATCACATGTATAATAGAAGGAGATGCTCCTCAAGGTTTCTGAGGCCCCCTTTCTTCTCTTCATTCCCCTAACACTGGCCTCCAGAAATGGAGCGAGGTTAGTATTGGAACCACAATTTTAAGAATTGAGGCTACAGTTTGGGCTATTTTAGTTCTAAGAGTTAATAATGTAGCAACAAAACTTTTCCTCAGTTGAAAATGCTGGAAACTTGGTACTTGATGTGCTCCCGGGAGAACTGTATTTCTGCACAAAGAGCAGTATTTGGCAGGATGGTGGGTCCGTAAGCGCAGCACATGGATTGGAGACCCAGTGTGGACTTGATTCTTCCTCTGGGAAGGAACCCTTTACCCTCATGCAATTTGGAAGCCACAGGAGAGTCTGTACATAATGTCCTTATACCTATGGCTTGGAGGGGTGAAATGTCCCAGGGGTATTTGGAGAGCAGATCTGAGCCTAAAGCCAATTCTTTTGATTCTTTTTTCTGCTACCCTTTTTCTTCCTCTACATCCTGATGTCTGCATGCACTGGTTGATTGCTTGTCTTGGTGGTTTTCCTGGACTTGCCAGCATCAGAGACTAGGATGCTTGAGTCAGCCTTTTCCTGCATTAGTTTCTGGGGAGGATCATCATCATGCATGCTGATACAAATGCTCACCTGTGGTTGATAGCATCTGTAACCCCAGCTACTCAAAGGCTGCAGCTGGAGGATTATGAGGATGAAATTGGTCTCGTTCAGCTGAGGGAGTTGCTCAAGTTGCATGCCACCTTGGCTTCAGTCCCCAGAATCATAAAAAAAAAACCCAAAAACTCAAACAACAGAAATGAACGCTGTTGTTTGTGAGGGATGTGCCCTGGGTTGCCATGGAAACTAAGGCTACCTGCTGCCACTGAGGCAGACCTCTGCAGAGCTGATTCCTCTTTGGATGTGCCATTCTTCAGATGATCTTGGTTTTCACTTTCCTCTGGGGACAGTGTGCCCATCAACCTAGCCCTGGATAGATGTACTCTGGCATGTGAGCCAGAGTGCAATTTAATTAATCAAAAGGAGAAATATTTGTCATGAAGAACGAATGTGTGTTTTTTTTCTTCTTTTTTTTTTTTGTGTGTGTGCCAGTACTGGGGCTTGAACTCAGGGCTAAGTTCTCTCTTAGCTTTTTCACTGGTACTCCACCAGTTGAATCACACCTCCACTTTGGGCTTTTTGGTGGTTAATTGCAGATAAAGAGTCTGATGCACTTTCCTGTCCAGGCTGGCTTGGAACAGGGATCCTCAGATCTATTTCCTGAGTAGTTAGGATTACAGGCCACAAGTCATGCTGAAGACAGGAGCATAGGCCCCATGATGCCTCTGGTGTTTTCCACCATAGATGAATACAGAGTCTGTTAGGAGGATGGCTGCCCCATGGGGGATGCTCAGGTCTCTGGTAGCCTTCTTTCTCTACTTGCAGAACTGCCCTTGAAATTGGCCCTCTATTTCACAAAGTCTGGGTCTCAGTGCTATTGACATTTCAAGCTTTATAACCAAAAAGTTCCCCTCCCCTCTTCCTGGGGTTGGCTTGCCCATTGTTTTGGGATGACCAAAAATGTGTCTACACTTTCCAGATTGTCTTCTTGGGGAGCAGCCTATTCCCTTTCCCGCCCCTGCCTAGCTGAGAACCCCTGCTTTGTTCTCCCTAAGAAGTGAGAGCAGTTGTGTGATATCAGAGCATCTAGACTTCTGCAGCAGGTGGAAGCTGCGTTTTCATTCTTTGAGTCTAGAAGTAGGACTCCCACGTGAAGGATTCCCACTTGGCGTTTTGTCCTTTGTGTTCCCTTAATTTCCCTTGGGTTCTTTGCCCTTTGTGTTGCTTTATTTTCCTAAGGTTCTCCACATTTTCTCCCCATTTGATCGTATCTTGGCTCTTTCCAGGCCGCTCTGCTTTATCCTGATGCTTGAGTGGTTGAGCTGCTCCCACTTCTTTGAAACCAAGCAGCACACACAGCCAACCCCAAAGTTGAGTCTTTGAGTTCACTCTGGAAGCAGAGCAAATCTGGGCCCTTGGGTCTCCTGCCTCTCCCAGGGCCTTTTGCTCTCTCAGGGTTGAGGGTGTTGCTGTGGCTGAGGGTGTATATGTGCTAATTATCCATCCTGTAGATCAGAGACAGCCCTGGGGGCCACCTCTGTTTTAATTATGCATCCTGAAACTGGAGACAGACATGAACTCAAAGCCCACCCATCTCCCTACTCCCACGAGCCCTTCTTTGTCCGGGGCCACAGTAATGCTTTGATATTCTGGAACTTTCCAGTGGTCACTGGAAACCCTGACTGGATGTCTTTTGATCTCCTCCTCTTATAAAATCACCAATATTCTATCTTGATAACCTTAGCTACTTCCAGTATCCCCTTCTTCTAGCAACCCCACTTCTAAATACAATAGGCAAGTTAAGCATCTTCCTCCAGGTGCACAGCTGCTGTGGGGAAAGGTGCTTTGTGTGTGTGTGTGTGTGTCCTTTAGGAAAGGTTTCCCAGATGACATTATTATTATATTTTTTGTGGATTCAAAGGCACTCTACCACTTTGAACCACAGCACTACTTCTGTTTTTCTCGTGGTTCATTGGAGATAAAGAGTCACATAGACTTTCATGCCTGGGCTGGCTTTGAATCATGATCCTCAGCTCTCAGCCTCCTGAGGAGCTAGAATTTAGAGGTATGAAGCACTAGTCCAGGTTAATCATTCTTCACTTGTTGGAGAAGCAGCCAAGTAAGCACATTGCTACTTGTTTATATTAACAGCTTTACAATAAGATTAACATTGAGGGACTCCAGTCTTGGATCCCAGCCAATTGTAATTTTATTGCTAGTGTAAAATTTACTATGTGTTTGTGTAGCAGGTTGTTCTATGCATGAGACATTCAGGAAATGTTTACTGAATGAAAAGTATCCTAAAGGTTTGTGAGAGACGGTTGAGCTGTGAGAGATCCTTTGGCTTGAGTGCTCTGTGATGGCTTGTGATCTAGTTCTCAGTCACTGTTGTGTGACAGATGGTCTCAGAAGCTTAGCTTTGCCCTCCCTGGGGTATGCTGTGGGAATGATGGAAGGAAAGAGAGGTTGAGACTTAATATCCATTTACAGGTTTCAAAAGCCTCTAATGTAAGATTCTAGGTGGTTTTCTTCATTTTCCCAATTTGAATATCATGGTAACTCTATTTTTTTATGACCTCAATTCTGCTTCAGAATTACATGATGTTTTCTTCCTGGGTATATTATATCATTGAATGCAGAAGTGATATAGCAAGGTGAAAATTCAAAGGAATACTAAATGATACAGGGCAATTTCTGGAGCTTACTCTTGAATGTAAGGAAAGGTATGTTTGGGGGCAGGGGGTTTTGTTGACAAAGAGATGTCATCAGCACACTAACATCATTTCATTTTTTAAAAAAATTATTACATTTTATTTTTTTGTTGGTTATGGGGCTTGAACTCAGCGTCTGGGTACTTTCCCTGAGCTCTTTTGCTCAAGGTTAGCACTCTACCACTTTGAGCCACAGTACCACTTCTGGTTTTCTGGTGGTTAATTGGAGATAAGAGTGTCACGAGATTTCTTGCCCTGACTAGCTTTGAACTGCAGTCCTCAGATCTCAACCTCCTGAGTAGCAAGGATTGCACCAGTACCTGGCCAACATCACTTTAATTGATTTTCTCAAGTGAGTTTTTTCTTTTTCTTCTAAATTTTCCTATAGTCTACCATTCCATCCAGGGTTATAGGCTATGCTTATTGTCATGACTCTCTGGTCTCCAGTCATTGGGAACAACCCCTTAGTCTTCCTTTACCGTTAGTGACATCTTTGTGGAATATATGACAACTATATTCCCCCCATTAGTTTTGGGCTTTGCATTTTGGGCAGAAATACCAGAGAGGTGATCGATGTCTTGTCCTTCGCAGTGCATCCTATCAGGAGGCCTGTGATGCTCCCTCCTCTCCTTCTCGGTGATTATTCTAGCTTCACAGATGAGAATATTGAATTAGAAAAGGCAGAATTTGTTCTGGAGTGACAGGCTAGGCCATAACCCCAGGAACTGGCTTTAGACTCATGTTAGAAGCAGTCGGCTAAATTGCAGGCCACCAGGAAACACCTTCATTGAGATTGAGGAGCTCAGACTCCCAGTGCCCTGCAATGGCTCAAGTATGGCAGTGTGGGTGGCAGGTGCTATTTTATACTGGAGGGAGACCTGGGCACAGCAACTGGAAGCACAATCCACATCTTCCATGTGCGCCCAAGTGGTCAACCAATGGTTGTTCCTCGGGTAGTCTGCTACTGTTTGGTCAGTAGCAGGAAATTTATCTCTCTCCGTCCCACTGTTTTGCTTCTTTTTAACCTGGGTAGGTAGATGCTCTTTCAGGAAGAGCCGTTTTTAGAGGGTAAATTCGACACTGCTGTGCTGTGTTCTGTGGGATCGTGTGTGTCCCTCCATTGATTCCAGATTGCATGTTGTGTGTGCACAAGAATCACTTGGAGCTGGGCGCTGGTGGTTCATGCCTGTAATCCTAGCTACTCAGGAGGCTGAGATCTGAGGATCACAGTTCAAAGCAAGCCCGGGCAGAAAACTCGTGAGACCCTTATCTCCAATAAATCACTAGAAAACCGGAAGTGGTGCTGTGGCTCAAGCTGTAGAGTGCTCGCCTTGAGCTGAAGAGCGAAGGGACAGTGCCCAAGCCCAGAGTTCAAGTTCCACAACCAAAAAAAAAAAAAAGAATCATTTGGGGTCTACATCGAGTGTCCAGTCTTCCTTCTGCAGGGGTCTTCCCTCTGGCAGCCTGGGCTTGGGTAGTTTGGGATGGCTTAATGCCATTTGTGATAAGCACCAGAAGGATGTGATGCAGGGGTTCTGATAGCTTGAGAAATGGTTGTAGACATTTAGTTGTTTACAGAACATGGACGGTCTCCCCATGGTGTTAATGAGTTAGTGAGAGAAGTTTTTTCATTGGTGATTATCAGCTCCCTCAGCCTGTTGTGTTCCAAGGAGACTTCTGATCAGCCCACAGTGGACTCACATGTAACTTCCCATCTTTGTAAGTTTGAAGATGACAGTTGTGTGTTTGCTGTCAGGAGGAAAAGTCCCTTGGACTTTTTAACCAACAGACTTTGCGGTACACTGTCAAAGTCTGTGCAAGGAGCTGTGCCAGCCATATTAGCTAGCTTCTTCGTGGCCTCTGCTCTGGCTGATGTTGGCTTTCCACCTCAAGAGGCCACATGAGGCTAATAAGATGGGTGCTTCTCTGGATACACAGAAGGTAGAAGCCTCATGCACCCTTGCATTTCTCAGTCCAGGGCCCAGAACTCTGTGCAGGGAGGTGAACCACAACTAAAAGGCAGTTGAGACTCAACAGCATAGTATGGGCCATAGCGATGATGATGAATCTTCATGTTTGTTCTTCTAGTCTTTATAATCAGGTACTTGAGGTTGGATATTTGAAAGCAGCAGACATCCAGGCTTCCCTGTGCCTCTTCAGGAAGACTCTACTCTGTGCCTACTCACCTTCTAAATTTAGGAGCCCAGAGGTCCATCCCACAGCTATGGAGGTTAGTTTCCACCCCCACGTGACCATGGTGACATCTTCCTAGATTTTCTCTGCCCCTCTGCTTCTCTATGCAGTCAGGTGTCCTGTGATCCCACCCTTGCTTCATAATATCTGCTGATGCTCTACTTGGTCAGGGTGGAGGGACACAGAAAGAACTTACAAAATCAAGTGTTAAGTTTCCTCAAGGAGAGAACTTTGAAAGACAGGGAACGATACCCATAGAAGCAGGACATGATGAACACTAAGTACTCCAGTGCAAATGGAGAGCACGTGCACCTGGATAGAGCCAATTAGAAATCTCAAAAGTGAAAACCTCCATGGAACAATAGCAATTATTTAACTATACCTAACCATTTTTAACAATGTGTAACAATTATATAATAATTTAACTCTATAACAATTATTTAAAATCCATAAGGTACTTCATGATGAGCTTGATTTAGCCAAAGAGAGAATTGGAATTGTGGACACTGTGAGTAAGAAATTGACCCAGAACTTCACTGAGAGATAAAGGAATAAAAACTATGAAAGCCAAACTGGGCTGAAAGGGAAAAGTTGAGAAGTCCCGACCTGCTTTTCCTTGGAAGTTCCACTAATGAAGAAGTGAATCCATGAAAGCAAGGCAGTATTTAAATAGGCAATATTTAAATGTTTAAATAGAATGGGGGGTGCTGAGGAGAATTTCAAGATTTCCGTATGGTCAGGCACGTTGATGCTGGCAGCATCCACCAAAATATGGCAAGCTCACTCACAGTGAGGATCAGGAAAATGGACTGGGTGTTTATACAGTCAGAGCTCCTTTCAAAAGCTTGTTACATTTTAGCCCACTTGCCAGTTTGTCTAGGTAACTGGTGTGTCAGCTTTCAGTGTAGTCTCCAGTCCTTTGAGAAAACGTATCCAACTGTGATACTTCCCATCCAAAAGCCTGTGATGAGCTGGATGCATGGCTCAGCAGGCTTCACCCTTGCTAAGTTCAGAACTCAGTACTGCAAGTTCAAATCTCAGTGTCAATAAATGAGTGAATGAAAGAATGAGGCACTTTGGCTGTGTGTTGCTTCTAGCTTGCTTTTTTGGCCACACATTTCTTTCTTCTTTTTTTTTTTTTTTTGTCGGTCATGGGGCTGGAATTCTGGCCCTGGCTGTTGTCCTTGTGCTCTTTAGCTCAGGATGAGTGCTGTACCACTTGACCATAGCGACACTTCTGGTTCTCTAGTGGTTTATTGGAGATGAGTCTCATGGACTTTCCTGCTGAGTAGCTAGGATTACAGGCATGAGCCACTGTCAGCTGCTCATTTCTCTGACATTGTTAGGTCCCATGTATCCCAACTGACCTTCCATTCAGTTAAGCCTTTGTGTTTGCTGCTCTTATAGAAATACTCCACACAGTCCAATTACCATCTGCTTTCCTCGCTAGCCACAGGCAGAATAAGGAGGAAAGTTTAGAGCCTGGCCTCAGATTTAAGCAGCAAACTGGAAATAGACAGAACAGGGAGGATGAGGAAGACATAATGTTCATTCCAGGTTGAAGTTCTGGCAAAGTAGAAAATGAACACAAGTTGAGAAGTCAGAGTTCAGAGCATGACTTGACATGGAGTTTACATGTGGCTATATTCTCCCTTTGAAGTGCCCTGGGCCCAAAGGGACCACAGAGGAGTGGCATTGGTGGTGGTGGGGGGGGGGATTTTGGTTTTTGAAGTAAAACAAGCAGGAGAGGAGGGAAGACCTTTGACTTCCAGAGTAGATGGTGTGAGAAGTTTAATGTTCACTTAGGAGTTCATCATGATTTATTCAACTCACGGGTAAGAAAAAGTCATCTACTATTACCATAGTCATGCGCATTGAACTTTAGATATTGTTTGTGAGGAACTCAGCAAGCCTGGATCAGTGGCTACTGCTGGAATCTCAGCTACCCTGATGTAGAGGTAGCAGGATCACAGTTGCCCAGGCCCAGGCCACAAGTTCTCAACAAAGAAGCCCAGACTTGTTGTTGTATACTTGTGATCTCAGCAACTTGGGAAATCAGACATAGTAGGATTGTGATCTGAGGCCATCCCCAGACAAAAATGTGAGATCTGAAAAATAATTGAAATGAAAAATAGATGATTGGTATTGGACTGTGGTTTAAGTGGTAA
Source organism: Dipodomys spectabilis (assembly GCF_019054845.1). NCBI lineage: Eukaryota > Metazoa > Chordata > Mammalia > Rodentia > Heteromyidae > Dipodomys > Dipodomys spectabilis. Next base: position 8,209 of record NW_024871988.1, read on the forward strand.
AGTGCCTGCCTAGCAAGTACAAAGGTGTGAGTTCAAACTGGAGTACTGTAAAAACAAACCTCTGTACTTACCTTTGTGCTGGAGTCTGGAGTAACAGCGTCCTTCCTCTCAGATGGGACCTCTGGGCATCTGGGCTTTTTGCTCCTGGCTGCAACTACTCTAAACTTAGATGGAGTTCAAGAGCCAGGACTATAGAATTACATGAGTCTAGTTCAGATTCTTTGTTACCTATGCAATGAGTCATGGAGCACATCAGGAAACACCTCAGGAGCCTCCTACAATCTTCTCAGTAGTACAGCACACACAGCACTGAGAGCGTTCAGGGGATATGGTGTATTTTACTCAAAAACTGTAGCTACCGGCATTGATATTTTTTTTCAGAAGGCTCAGCTGAGTGGTGATAGGTAATGCCAAGTGTGATTGAGCCAAAAGTGTAGCTGTAGCTCAAGTGGTAAATTTCTGGCCTTGAGCAAAATGAAGCTTAAGAACAGCAGCTAGGTCCTGAGTTCAAGTCCCAAGACACACACACACACACACACACACACTTTGTCTCTCTTTCTCTTTCTGTCTGTCTCTGACTGTCAGTCAGTCTCTTTCTGTCAGTCTGTTTCTGTCTGTCTGTCTGTCTGTCTGTCTCTCTGTGTCTCTCTCTCTCACACACACACACACACATCAACACAGAGTGATTGAAGCTGGGGGAGTTTGAGGAAGGTGAGGTTGTGTCATTGTTAGGATAGGTGCTTTCCTACAAAGCCTGCCTGGTTTTTCTTCAGGGCTGGGGCTCTGGCTCAGCTTGCCTTGCCAGTGTCTCATTGAATGGACATTTGTTTGAAGTCTCTGTCCCTTCACACCCTACAGGTGGCTGGCTCAGCATATCTGTTAGCCATCAAGGAGCTGAATTTAGTGCTTCCACTTATAAACCTAGACCCCCTAGGTAGTGAAAAGAGATGAGTGCTAGAGAGGAACGATGAATGAGAAATAAAACGTTATTGTGATTATTGTGTGTTGTTATACTGGAGTTTGAAACCAAGGCTTCATCCTTTTTAAGTAGGCTCTCTACCACAGGAGTCATGCTGCCAGCCCTTTTACTCTGGTGGATTTTGAGATAAGACGTTGTTACTTCTTGAGCTGGCCTCTAGACTGTGAACCTGGTATTTATACTTTCTTCCCTAGCTGAGATGACAAGTGTGTATCACTATACACAGCATTTTGTTTTCTTTGGAGATGGAGTCTTTGGGACTTTTTACATAAGCTACTCTGGAAATCCAGTCCTCCCAGTATCCAGGATTACAAGTATATAGCACTGTGCCCTGCTTGAGTTCACTTCTATATTTTGGGGGGTGGGGTGGGGCCCAGTCGTGGGGCCTGAACTCTGGGCCTGGGCGCTGTCCCTCAGCTCTTCAGCTCAAGGCTAGCACTCTACCACTTGAGCCACAGCGCCACTTCCGGCTTTTTTCTTTTAGCTTATGTGATGCTGAGGAATCAGAACCCAGGGCCTCATGCATGCAAGGCAAGTGCTCTACCACTGAGCCACCTTCCCAGCCCCTCCTTTTTTTCTTATTATCTTTAAGTATTGAACTCACTTCTTAATATGCCGTATTCCACTAGTTCTTCTCAGTATTCTTTTCACCTGCTGTCTTTCTTCCAGTGTCAGCTTCTAGGTAGTTGACTAGCCTTCCTAACCCTGGGTGGTAGTTGAAATTGCCTTCAAAACTTAGCTAAATTCCTCCTGTCTCTTCACCTCTTCTGTAAACAGAGGTGGTGGATGGCCTGTCCAAGCAGACAGCTATTCCTGGGAACCCTGCTTTATCCTTCTTATTTCATACCATGTCTGTAAACATAGCCAACCTTGCATGTAGGAATTTGATGAAGAGAAATACATTGCTTGGCATGGATGAAGGCAAGCAGACCCAGGACCAGGACTGAATCTGTGTGAACCCTGAATTACAATGTCATGGAGTGAGACAGTCCAGAGTTATCTGCAAATACTTTCTAGAGAAGACTGAGATTAAGGAAGATTAAGAAAGAGGGAGATAGAAAAAGGGAAACTGGTGCTGCTATCAGAGAAAGTGCAATTTTAGGGAAAATGATTCCTTGTTACCATAGCAGTATTGCAGTGGAATAAATAAAATAGGGATGAAGAGGGAGCTAACTAAATATCGTTGATACAAACAGTGTTTTAATTTTGTATGCATGTCTTCTACCATTGCAGTTTCTCTTCCAAATGAAGAGAAATACACTCTCTATAGACTAGTAGTATGCTAGAATGTCAAAGAGTATGTGTGGTTCGTGCTTCTCAGCTACTCAGGAGGGTGAAATTTGGAGGATCACGGTTCAAAGCAAGCTTGGGCAGAAAAGTCCACAAGACTTTTTAATCCTCCAAATAACCAGCAAAATGTTGGGCTGGAGGCATGGCTCAATAGGTAGATAGAATGCCAGCTGGGCATGCAAGCTGAGCAAGTACAAGGCCTTGAGTTTGGATTCCAGTACTGCCAAAAGAAAACAGCACGGAGACTTTCTATCTGCTTTTTATCTTCAGCCTCCTCATTCAGTTATGTCTCATAACTCATAATCAGTTATACCTCTGCCCCTCTTCATAGTCCAGTGGTTTTATGACACAAAGATTGAATTTTTCTTGGTGCAAATTTCCTGTTTAATTAGCTTCATGAAGCTTGAAACAAGTCTTTTTTTCATAAATCATTTTTTGAACCAAATCAGCATTCTTCCAGGGGGTAAAAAATGTGGCCTGTCCTTTCATCTTTCACTTTCCAAAATTAATTTGATAACCAGGTTTTCCTGCCTTGGAGGGTGGCTGTGAGCCTCTCCTGTCATTTCTGATGATTACTGGAGTCTTCAGTTGGTGATTTACCTCACAGCTGGTGTCAACACCCTTGCTTTCCAAACATCCAGCTAACTTTGCCTCAGGAAAGCATGGTTTAGGAATCATCCTGCAAACTAAAGAAACTGCTCTTAAGAAAACCCCTCTCCAAACAGCAGATCCTTTTTGCACCAGGTCATTGTGTCTCAGAGAGTGTCACTGGCTCATCGGAGGAGAATAAAACTATAATTAAGTGGTGTCATTCATGGGATGTCCTGCGGACTGTCTAAGAAGTGGACGGATTACTGAACCTCAACGTTTCTCCAAGCTGTGGTCCATCTGAGTCTCCTTTCTCAGTGCTTTGGGAGCTGTGTTTCTTTTCTTCCCGGGCCAACATTACTCATAACTGCCGTGCAGAATATGTTTAATGAATTTCAATCTATAAAAGCAAAGGGAAACCCAAGTGCTTTGCTGTGCCCTATTGCCTCAATGTGACCGAATAAAGCATCTGCCAGATTCTTTCAAAGCACAAGAGAAAAGCTTTTTGTTAATAGTCTAGGACCTAAATCTTTCAAACCTGTGGTTACAATGGAAATGGTGCAAGAGATGTGGATGGGAGAAAGGACAGATGAGAGAATGGGGGTGAGACTGCCCTGGTCTGTGCTGGTCCCAAGGCCAGCTGCCTTCCTGAGCCCCAGGAACGATCAGAGACTAGATAAAAAGGGAGAGAAGCTAAAAATCTGAGAACAGATGTGTTCTTAATCTATGTTTATTAGCTACTTGCCTGAGTAATGACAGAGTATCTCAGAGGCTGCTCTGCCTTTAAGTTGCTAGAATCTAGTTATCAAACAGATGAAATTGACTTTAGGAATAAAGGCATGATGAATGAAGGACAAAAGGTAGCATTTAAAGGCCAGTCACTTGAAGGAAGAAGGAGGAAATAGACACTTCTTCATTTTTTCCCCTTTCCTTTAGCAGCACTGAGGTTTGAACTCAGGACCTCCTGCTTGCTAGGCAAGCCCCACCCCAACCATTTCTTTCATTGGCTGTTTGTGTGACGTTTCATTTTGACATGTCCTTAATGCACACCGTGCTCCTGGGTCAGCCTCATCCCTTCTATCGCTCCCCTTCATCCTCTCTCCTCCTTCCTAAATCAGTCTCACCATGCTTTATTGCTTATTTTCATACACATCGACATAAAACATGGTGAACCCCTTGGCTACCCTTCACCCTCTCCATTCTCCCACCCCTTTGCACTGGTTCCTACACCACAGACAGGACATGTTCCACCTTCCTAATGTTTTTGTTAAAGTTCATGGCACTTGTTCTCAGGAACTTTATTATGGCCCTTCACACATGCATCTATGGTACTTTAATCAGATTGATCACATATTTAGGTACAGGATTTGGTATGTGTTTACCTATATGTTTATCTTGTAGGTCTAGCAACCAAGTATGAGAGTGAATTTGTGTGTGCTGGTCATTTCTGAGCTAGGGCCTCACTTCGTGCCCAGGACTGTCATCTGCCTGTTTTCTTTAAGTTTCCACTTGTTGCTTACACATGTGTACCACTTTACCCAAATCTCAGTGGCAAAGGTAAGCTGAAAACTTTCCTGCCTAGATCGGTCCTGCCCAATGTTAGCCCTCCAAGTAGTTAGAATTATGGGCATGGACCACCTTCCTTGGCCATTCATTTCCTTATCCTGGACATTTTTTAAGGGACCAGTGAAGTGTCCAGACAGAGAATGTAAGAAGTAAGTGGTCTCTTTGGAGGTGCCATTATATAACATCTTACTACATATCAGGTCTAGTCTAAGAAGCTTACATCATTTGTGACCCTCTTTTTTTTGTGGCATTGTGTTTACCCTTAGGGACAGAAGAGGAAACAGGAGTATTGAGAAGGGAAGTAATAGGTCTAATGTTACAAAGTCAGGGACTTAAAAGCTGGGGTTCAATCTCAGGAAACTTTTCACAACTTTTTATTTTGGCAGTTTGGAGTTCGAGCCTAGGATTTGATGCTTGCTAGGCAGGTGCTTTCCCACCAAGCTACATCTTGAGCCCTTTTTGGTTTGTTGTTATTATTGATTTATTATTGTTATTATTATAATACTGTAACAGTATTATATTATTTATAACATAATATTACATGTTATATTTATAAATGTTATAACTTATGTAGTACCGTAATAAAATACTGGGTCTTAAACTCAGAGCCTAGAACTTTTGCTTGACTTTTCACTCAAAGCTGTTGCACTACCATTTGAGCCACAGCTCCACTTGTGGCTTTTTGCTAATTAATTGGAGATACAAGTGTTTTAGATTTGTCTTCCTGAGCCAGCTCTGAGCCATGATTCTTGGATCTCAGCCTCCTGAGTAACTTGGATTATAGGTATGAGCCACCTCTGCCCTTCATGCTTAGGCTAGATGGGCCCAGAGGCTATTTTTCTAAAGTCAGTCAAAAGAAAAGTAAGTGTCATGTCACCTTAAATGGCTTTGTGGTATCTGTTTGCTTCCTAGCATCCCTAGAACATTCCATCTGTGTGGTTAGACACACTGGCAAGGCCTAACCCAGACTTTCTTCCTGGGTCTGCCACACTGGGCAGTGGTAAGATCCATGGGTGGTTGTCACTGCAGAGAATTGAGCCTGCAATGTGCAGTTGCTAACAGGTGTGTGGTCTACCAGTGAGCTGCTGCCAGCTTCAGCACATAGGAATGAAGTTAGAAATGTGTGGGCAGCTATGGGCTGGAGAGCCCTGAGGTGCTTCTTGGGGCTGGGTGAAGCCTTGGATGTGGTGTCAAGGCCAACAGGCAGGAGTAGGTGGTTCAGCTGCCAGGAGCTGCCAGGCCTGTCATGGTGAGATGAGGTGGGGGGGCGGGGTTCTGATGAAGGACAGCAGCTGGACAAGTCTCCTGGGAAGGAACTTCCTGCCAGGCTGGCCTGTCCACCTCCTCCATAAAAAGCCAGGTATCCCCAGGGGTCTCTCTGTGCCTGAGTTGGGAGTGGTCATGATGTTTAAGAGATAGAAGGTAGACAAAAAGAGAACATGGCTTATAGCAAGGAAGAAACACAGAGGTTAGAAGTGGTTTAGGTGGGCGCTGGTAGCTCACACTGTAATCCTAGCTACTCAGGAGGTTGAGATCTGAGGATCGATTTCAAAGCCAGCTGGTTAGAAAAGTCTTTGAGATGCTAATTAACCCCCAGAAAATGGGAAGTGGAGCTGTGGCTCTAAGTGGTAGAGTGGTAGCCTTGAGCAAAAAAGAGCTCAGAGACAGCTCCCAGGCCCCAAGTTCAAGCCCCATAACTGACCCCAAAATAATAATAATATAAAAAAGAAAGCAACTGGATGTGCATGGGATCAGAATTTATGATGTCAATTCTCAAATTTAGGACAATTTTTGTGAAAGTTGAGAGAGGGAGAGAGAAGCAGAAGGAGGAAGAAGAGGAGAAAGAGGAGGAAGAGGTGTAAGAGAAGACTAACATTCACTTCTAAGGAAGAGGGAGTCATGCCAGCTAATGGCTTATAAACTAAAGATGTAGTTTAGAAACAAACTGCCAAAAAAAAAAAAAAAAACAACCCTAAATGTGGCCATTTTCAGAAACCTCTTTATTTTATGAAAAGTAAGCAAAAATCTTTTTGTTTAGGAAATGTGGTGTCTGGACTTACTGTCTTCTGTGAGTTAAATCAAGAACCGTTGGGGAATAGAGCTGAGAAAGAAAGTAAGTTCTTTAAAAGAAAGCTAAATCCTTGAAAATGATGGTTCTTACATGGTACACTGCTGATAGATTCACATAAAAATGTTTGCTTTAACAAAGAAAGTTTTCTAGGCAGGAACTGATATCTCGTGCCTATTATCTTAGCTATTGAGGAGGCTGAGATCTGCAGATTGAAGTTGGAAGCCAGCCTGGGCAGGAAAGTCCATGAGACTCTTTATTTCCAGTTAATCAGCCAAAAGCTGTCAGTGGAAGTGTGGTTCAAGTGGTAGAGTGTCAGGCTTGAGTAAAAAACCTAAGTGAGAGTACAATGCCCTGATTTTCAACCCCAGTACACAAAGACACACACACAGACACACACACACAAAGACACACACACACACATAGAAATTCCTAGAATAACTAAAATGAAGAACAAAGACTTGTGTGCTGTAAGGTGATCTTCCTATGGATAACAAGAACAGTGAGTGTGACTTGGGAACTACTGCTTAGATAGAAGCCTGGCCACTAAAGTACTAGTCCTGCAAAACAAGCTCTTTTGAGGCTGCAAATGCAGCTTTGGAAACAGAAGGTTTAAGGATTGTGTAAGTTATGAAAACTTACTGAAGCAGTTAAGTAATTGTGATCTGATATTCTAAATCCAAATATTTTCCCATTGAGTGTAGGAATTCACTTTTTAGATTTGTGGAATACAGGGAATAGAACCAGTTTGCTCATCGTAGACCAAAATTTCTTTGAGTCCTTTTCTTTCTGTCAGGTGAATGGCAAATTTCTCAGTGCGTGTACAGAATGCTAGCCATGTATTATGCAGGATGTCCCAGTCCTTGAAATTGGGTTGGCAAAGTAGACAGGAATATTTTTGGGTAAAAAAGGCAAATGTTCATAAATACGACCACTGGGAAAGACTTCTGACTGAATTTACTAGTCAGACAAGTTGCTCATGTCACCCTGAGGGCTTTATGCAGGCAGAGATAAAGCAGTGGGACTAGACGAGTGTGGTCTGTGCAGAAGCTTTGCTCAGGGTTGGCTCCTGGAGAGAGGGCAAGAGTGCTCACCTGGTTGGTACAACAGCCATGGAGATGGCTGTGGTACTGGTGTCTAGTTTACCATCTGCTGGCTACACAGTGTTCTTCCAAGTTGAGCCTCCCGTGATTCCCAGGAGACTGATTGTGGTCAGAGTGGAGTAACAGTTTTTGTGTTTGTGCCAGCCTGTGGCAGGAGCTGCTTAGAGCCACCAAGCCATAGTACATGTGGTAGGAAATAGGGAACATGCTGATGGATTGAAGCTTTCCGTAAAAATATTTTGCTTTATGTCAGGTACTGGTTGTTCATGCCTATAACAGTCGCTACTCAGGAGGCTGAGAGTGGAGGATCATGGTTAAAAGCCAGCCAAGCTTATAGAGTCCATGAGACTCTCAACCCCAATTAACCACCAGAAAATTAGAAGTGGAGCTGTGGGTCCAAGTGGTATAGAGCACTAGCCTTAAGTACAAAAGGTCAGGGATGGGGCTTATTTTTTGAAATGGGGGTCTTTTCTTTTCTTTTTCTTTTTTTTTTGGTGGGTCATGGGGCTTGAACTCTGGGCCTGAGTGCTGTTCCTGAGCTCTTCAGCTCAAGGTTAGTGCTTTACCCTTTGAGCCATAGGGCAACTTCCGGGCTTTCTGCTTATGAGGTGGTGAGGAATTGAACCCAGGGCCTCATGCAGGCAAGGCAAGCACTCTACCACTGAACCACCTTTTCAGACTAGGGTCTTAATTTCTGCTGGGACTGGCAGCCAACTGTGATGTTCTCAGTGTACACCTCTGGCCTCTCTTCTTAAAGGCCTTAGTCCTTCCTAACATAGGCACACTGCCAGGGTTGGGGTGTAGGGGGGGTGGGTGGTGAAGGTTGAGAGGCTTGGGGGACACATTGAAGCTATCTCCAAACCTAAGAAGCAATTCTAGGAAAGATTTAAAGTATATTGGCTGTTTTTTGGCGGGGGTGGGAGCTGGAGGGGGTGGTAACTGAGTGTTAGATCTCTTCCCTAGTAGACCTCAATATAAAAATAATAAGCTAAAAAAGTGTCTCACACAAACCCCTCCTTTGTAGTTGGGATTGCCATTGGAGTGGTTCATCTGGGCCAGTCTCTTCCTCTTTGCTTTGTGTCTGGTACCAAGGTGGTACCTGGTAAGGCAAGTTGGCCAGTGAGGGTTTAAAGTTAGGCACTGTGCAAATCCTTCCAAAATGCAGTACCCTCTCTGTGTCTGTCCTCATTGGCAAAGAGCTCCCTGCCTCTATGTGGGGCCCCTGGTTCCTCCTCCAGAGGGAAAGTGGGGGGGGGGGTGTGCGTCTGGCTACAAACAGGAAGCTTGGCTTCCTGTGCCCCCTCCCCCCTGCTGGCACAGTGCTGGGTGGGACCAAGGCTGTTTGCATCTCAGAGCTGCTGGGCCTGCCAGGCTGACTCTTAAATTTAAACACTGCCAGGAGGAGGTAGAGAGCCTGGGAAGGGGAGAGGTAGCAGGATGCTGCACATCTTGTGTTTTGCTTCTGCCTTTGGATTAAGGACAGACTTTGTTGGTTAAAAAGGGGAGAAAAAGAAAAAAGCTCATGTTGTGAGCAGGGTGAAGTGGTGAATTGCGCTTCTTTTGTCTGTGGAGTCTGTGAGTTGGTGAAAACATAAAAGTGTGGCGAGCATTTGGTTTGAGGTGTTGGTAATGTGCCTTTCCTTTACGTGGGTTTCATCTCTTAGGTTGTATGTGGACTTGGGGATTGTATGAGGACGGAGCATCCTGTGTGGGCCAGGGGCCCTGGTGGTTGTGCGGAGGAGGTGGGAGTCCTGGGCTTTGCAGCATGTCCCTGCTTGTTCACTGGGGTGTCCTCTCCCTGTGTGGACCAGATGTCCCCTTACTCAGAGCTGCTAAGTGGCTGCAGAGCAACCTTCATTGTCCTGAGGATGGACAGCTCCTCTGAAGTTTTACTTTCGCCTTTCCACAAGTTTAGTATCTGGGGACAGGTGCCCAAAGTCATCACTCACTTTTTCCCCCTTTTATGAGAGGCAAGGTTAGCTTTAGAATCTTGTACTACTTTATAGACTGTTTGGTCCCTCTGACCTGCTTCCCTTTTTCCTGGGATGTGTCCCCAGAGGAAGAGGCTTACAGGATTAATAACCTGTGGAATATTAACTCCTCCCTTCCTATGAGAAATCTGGGGTCTATTTCCTTAAACTTACGAATATGTGTGCACACACATGCACATACAAACAGGGATGCATGCGTATATGCCCACACAGCTGCCCACTCGTGTGCATATATACATGAATATTCTGAAATGCATGCACACACATGCACACACAGGCTCATATGCACACACATGCCTACATAGGTGCGTGCTCACACACATGTATACAGAGACACACACAGACACATGCATACACAGATTCATGCACCACGCTCACAATGCCCACACAAATATACACTCACAAAGGCAGATATATGTATATATGCACACATGCACCAATACACATGCACACACAGATGTATTCATGCATAGATGCATTCACACTCGTGTGTAACTAACACAGCTTTTTTGTCCACGAAAGGGCTGAGCCTTGGGAGTCCATAACAGATTTTCCAAATTTCATCCTAGGTCATTTTAATTATGCTTACTTTCCCCCATGTCAGCAGTGGCTTTCCATTTGCCACATAGGAAGGAGGGTCTCTGTGGGCATGAGCTGTGATTATGTTCTGTGCAGGTTGCTGCCACCCTATGGTGTGGTGGCTGCTGCTGTTTCTTATGGACGTGACTGGGCTCTGAGGTTTTCCTGGAGGGAGGCTGGGCCTCTCATTCTTGGCCAGGACCATCATATCTATTGCATGATTTTTGTCAAGTCCAGAAGTTGGGAAAAATCTTAGCCCAGCTTATATCTTTATGAAGTGCTCCTCAGCCAGATGTCATGGCTCAAGCCTGTAATCCTAGCTATTTGGGAGGTGCAGATTGGGGGATGGTACTTTGAGGCCATAAAAGTTCTTGAGACCCATGCAGTCAATCACTGGGCTTGGTGGCACATGCCTGTCATCCATGAAGGGAAGCACCAATAGGAGGATCAGTCTACATTGATTGGGACATAATTGAGATCTCACCTTGAAAATAAACTGCAGCCTGGTGCTGGTGGCTCATGCCTGTAATCCTCTTTACACAGGAGGCTGAGATCTGAGGATCATAGTTCAAAGCCAGCCCAAGCAGGAAAGTCCATGAGACTCTTATTTCCAATTAACCACCAGAAAATTGGAAGTGGCACTGTAGCTCAAGTGGTAGAGCGCTCACCATGAGCTGCAGAACTCAGGGACAGCCACAGGGCCCAGAGTTCAGCCCCATGACCAACAAAAACAAACAAACAAAAATAACACTGCATCAAGCAACTGTTGGAGTGACTTAATTGGCTGAGCACTTGTTTAGCCAATGGGAGGCCCTGAGTTCAAACCCCAGCACCACCAAAGAAAACTTTTTCTCTCCTCTCTCAGTGAATACAGCTCATTACAGAGATTTCCTATTATTCTATCAACTGAACTGCAAAAAAGTTGACCATGAGTCAAGCCATTTGATTCCACCGAAGTACATAGGTTAATATTCTTGACAGGAGCAGTCTGGGTGTCAGTCTGACTTAGGAAAGCCATAGGGTCGGCTCCACACCTGTGTTATCAGTTTTTGTCATTGTGACAAAAACACCCAGATCAGCCAAACCCTAAGGAAGAAAGGTTTATTTGGGTTTCAGGGATTTGGGTCTTGGTGTCTTTGCCCCTTGTCTTTGGGCCTTGTGGCAAAGCAAGTCCTCATGGTGGAAGCACAGGATGGAGCAAAGCTGCCTACTTTATGGTGGCCGGGAGGCAAAAAAGAGAGGAACAGGAAGGGGTGGGGTCCCACCATCCCTTAGACAAGTCTCCAGTGACCTGACTTCCTTCCACTAAGCCCTTCTTGCTAAGGTTCTAGAACCTTCCAGGCTGCCATCAGACCTAACACGTAGGCCTGGGGGCGGGGAGCTGTCAGAGTTCACACTGTAGACAGTCAGTGGCTTGAAGGTCATTTCCAAAGACATCCCTGGAGTTCTGAACTCTCTCCACTGCCTTAGGAGGCTCAGGGGAGGCTTTACAAAGATTGGCTTGTGATTTTTCCCGAAGGACGCTACAGACTTTTTAGGGATAGGATTCTGGATGAGGATGCTGAGTGAACAGTTCCCAGAATGTGGAAGAAATGTGTGAGACCTTCCTGCTGGCTTAAAAGGAATACTTAAATGTTTGTTTGTTTGTTTCTGTTAACCCATATTTGATGAAGCAGAGTGAGCACAGCAGACCTGTGATGGAGCTAATGTTCTTGCTACAGATGAGACTAAGCTGCAGTGATTTTAAGAGACATTGAAGTGTAATTGGGTCTAGAAAAGGCCTGGGCAGCACTGATGCACTGCAGAGCCTGTGTGGGGCCTGAGCTGGTGCAGAGGCTGGATAGGACATAGCTTGAAACCTCAGTGTTGGTGATGGTGATATTTGCATTTGGAGCATTCACTGGAAAGAAAGGTGCTCACTGATGGAGTCAGCCTATCTCTTTTAATTCTCACTGTAGCCCTTTAACTAGTAGTACTCCTGTTTCATATGAGAAAAGTTCACAATTCGGAGAGGGTGAACTTATGGAAGGTGGTGGATCTCAGCAGAGGCTGGAGTTGAATGGAAAGATGGCCTGAAGTTCTCTGAATTGTGCTTGGAAGGGGGTGTCCTTTTGTTAGAAGATTAGAAAGGCTTTGGGATGGGCATTCACTGTAGCTCCTAGCTACTTAGGAGGCTGCAATCTGAGGATCTTAGTTCCAAGCCATCCTGGTAAGGAAAGTTCATGAGACCTTTACCTCCTGTTAACCAAGAAACTGCCAGAAGTGGATCTGTGGCTCAAGGGGTCTCCCATGAGGGAGGATCCTCACCACCTCGCAGAGCTCTCAGACCCACATCTCCCATTCATTGATCATGAAAGCAGCCGCTCTCAGGTACAGGCTCTTACATCTTTAGGAAGAGGAAGGGAAGGCAATCTGACCCCCATCTTCCAGGTTCATTTGCAGGATTCTTGAGGTAAAACCTCAGGAGGGCACTTTCAGGAAAGAATGATTTCCCTCTACATTGTTATATAGATTGTAGCAATAGCAGATCTTTATATCTGAGGAAAGAGCTACAATGAAATACATAGGAAGATTAAGAAGAGAGGTTTGAGAAATGAATTGATAGGTATGAGTTTCTTTAATTTCAGAGGGAAAAGTGAGCCTTTACAGGTTAGGTATGACACAGCTTAGTCATATGCGGTTTGCCATAGCTTGTAAGAGGAATGTCTTTTTGTGTGTCTGTGTGCCATTACTGAGGTTTGAACTCTGGGCCTCCTGCTCTTGCTTAGATTTTTCGCTCAAGACTGGTGCTCTACCACGTGAACCACAGCTCCATTTCTGTACTTTTGCTGGCTAACTGGAGGTAAGAGTCTCATGAACTTTTAGTTCAGCCTGGCTTTGAACCGTGATCCTCTTATCTCAGCATCCTGAGTGGCTGGGATTACTGGCATAAACCACTGGTGTCTGTCTTAAGGCAGATGGCATAAGAAATCATGACATATGTTACTGAAGGAAAGTGCTGAGGGTTTTCCTCTTCAATATTCTTAGGAAATTGCCTGTCATGGGGAAAGATATCTGTGTGGGGCAGAGAGCCTGGAGTCAGGAAGAGGCAGACCTGGATCCTTTTTCAGTGTCATAGGATTGAAACTCTAATGTAGGTAGTGCTTGAAAATCTCCCATTCTTCCCCTGCAAGATAGGAACATTCAACACACACTTGTAGTCTCCCTTTCCTATGAATTATAAGTAGAAAAGTGTACAAGTTTCCAAGTGTTCATAGCCAGCCCACAAAGGAACTCCAAAGCATCCTTGGATTTGGCGAGTTCTTTCAATGGGACACCTTGCAGTACTGATATACACTACTTGACAATTAGTGAACATGTTCTAAAATCCTCTCCTAAGCAGGAAGGTGATTGTCACTTGCCTCTTTTGCTTATGCACCTGTTCACCTGTTAGAACAGCCACAGGAATGTGGCAAGCCAGTGAAAACCAACTGCTTCCTGATGAAATCAGATTCCCTAAAAGTGTTGTCTGTTCTTGCCAAGAGCCAAATCCTCCAGCGGAAAGGAAAACCACATGAGTTTCCCAATTAATGCTACGCATGTGTTCTGACTTATACTAGACCCCTGAGGCCAAAGTAAAGCACATGAAAATTTAAAAACCAACCTGATGAATTAAGTCAATAATATCCAGCCTGTTGGATAAATTCCCTGTGGAGATTTAAAACTAAGGTTCTTTCAGGGCTGAATTAAGACGATGATGAATAAGGCATCCATGTTTCTTCATTGATTTATTTCTCTGGACAGTATGAGTGTCATCAATAATCAATAAATCCTGTTTCGCTTGCATGGTGTTTCAGGTTGGGGCTGAGGATGCATCTGATGCTGATATCAAGGTGGGCTCCTCTACTTTGGCTGAGCCTGGCTTTGTTCTTGTTGGCCAGATGTCCTAAGCATCAGAGCTTATGAGTCTAACAAGGGCACAAATACTTCAGTTGCACAATACACTAGGGTTGTAAACTGTACTTTTTAAAGGTTACCATTTGGATGGGGACAGAGATACCCCTTGTCTGTATTTGTGGAGAGTAGATTGGCTTCTTGGTCTTACTCAGGACTGATCCACCCACCCATCACTTCTGGTCCTGCTCCTTGTAGTTAAACCCCATAGTATATTTGCAAACTCCAAGCACTAGGCCAGTTTTGGTCAATGAAAGTGACTTAATCCTCTGGCTAGCTCTGTTCCGCTGAAGTTTGTGATACCTGGTGGTTTTCATCCCTGCCTGTTGGGAGAATATTCTGAAAGATCCATCACAGTGCCCAGTTTTGAGAAAGACTTTACTTTTCTCCTCCTACCTTTGATGCTTCATTCATTGGCTTCAGATTCAAATCCTGAAGAAGCAGGGGGTGAATTGAGGTATCAGCTTCCAAAGTCTTGATTCTGTTGGAGACTCTTCAGGCTCAAGTATTCTCTGCTTTGATATGTGGAAAGAATCCTCACAGGAAAAGATTTATGGTATGTGGAGGGTGACCCAAATGAACTGTGATAAAAATTTGATAAGGTTGTTGGCTGGAGTACGGAGGTTTCTGAAGGGTACTAGTGACATTGAGCCTTCCTGGCTGATAATCGCCAAGTATGTGTGCCCTGGGAGATCACAGAGTTGGTGCTAGGTCAGGCAGAAAGAGAGTCACGTAGATCTGGTATTTTGTGTCTGTTTTTCTCTGCCAATGGGCTGATGTGTTGGCAACAAATTCTGGCTGTTGTCAGAGATCAGAACATCTGTGCTCCTTTGCAGACAACTTTGGATTTTAAACTGTTTGGAGGAAATTGTTCAACTTAGCCTCTCACTCTGCCTCCTCAGTAGACAGCTAAGCCTGGTGCAGAGTATATTTAGGCCTAAGGAAGACGTGGCTAGGAATTCTGGGTTGTGCTTATGCCCTGATATTAGGAGGTCCCAGCTCTGAAATGTCACAGCCAAGTGGGCAGACTGGATGGCTTGGCTGGAAACAGGAACAAAAGATGCCAAGTGAGCTAGGTAATTTGGACTTGGACATGCCAAGAGAGCCATAAAGACTGGCAGGACTTGAGAGTGGTTCATTCTTGGAAGACATTGCTTTCCTCCTTAGTTACCTAGGTAAGGCTAAATGCTGTTTCAAACAAAACAAAAAAAAAGATCCTCTTAGACTAATTACATTCAGCAGAGTATACTACAGAGCAATTAAAAACAAAAGAAAAAGAAAAAATGATCGTTAGCCCTGAGTCACAAACAAGTTAGGAGAACTTGGGGCCTGCCTGATTAGACAGAAGTCAAAATTAGATATGGACAGGTTCTAATTGGTGACAGCATAATTGTCTAATTAGTTATGTGTGACATTATTCTAACGAGCTATCTGTCCTTCTGCCATTAACTGAAGTCAGGGCTGCCAGGATAGGCCAAGAGCTCCTTCTTGGATCTATTCACTTATTTATTAACACGAGTGAGTCCATTACTGGTTTCATCTGTTCCAATCAGTGTCCTCTTAAGAATTTTATCCAATAAAATGACCCCAAAATATTGATGTAGTGCGAATGGGGCTGTTCAGGGCCATTGCCAACCTGGGACCTACATTCTACTTGTGTTCCTTGAAGTTGTGGCAAATTCCAAGGTGCCTGGGAAATGTGTGGCTATGGAAAGTGCCATTGGCATAGTGCACTTAGCATTATGTTTGCCACAGCCCCCAGTGGTCTTGCTAGACAATGGATCTAGGGTTGCAGGGCTTGCAAGAAAATAACACCAAAGTAGTGACAAAAGGAAAAAAAAATGACCTAGAGTGAGAATGGCAAGGGCTCAATCATGGGAAGGGTTTTATAAGCTGGATGGCAAATGCACCCCTGTGCCTAGATGATCCTATTTAAAATGTGTTTGTCCCTGGCTCAAAGCCTAATAAAACTGCTGTCCTGCTGTTGGCCATGCCAGGACAGCTCTGCTGGGTAAAATCGCTCCGGCTTTTCTAGGAGGCAGTTTGTCCATGTTGGGACTGTGAACTTGGCCTATGTGGTTTCCCCTGTGATCTGTCTAGATGACAGATCCTAGCCTGATGGGGACCCAGCCAGTGTGCCGGTCCATGTGCTTTGCCCTCCCTGACCTGAATGCTCTCCTTCCTCCTATTTAATGGGTGAAACCAGAGCGCATGCCTCAGGGCTGCTGGTAAGATGACTGGGAGCAAGGTGCAGAAAGTTCCAGGACATAATGTAGTGCCTGGAACTTGGTAAAAGTTTCAAGGGTTTTATCTTGCACTCTGGACAAGGATTTTTGTTTAAAGAGTTTGACTCTGCTTAGCTGTGCGGGAAGAAATGAAAACAGCCTAGTTTTCCAGTGAGAAGTAAATGGAAATGTGATTGTCTTCCTGCATTCAGTTTTAGAGCAATGACTGAAGCATTTTGTGCAAGGGAAGATGCCTATAAGGACAAGCCATGTGGTTTGAAAGACTGTGGTCTCAGTTCCATAAATGATGAGCAAAATAATATGAAGATGTTAGCATAGTCATATGTGGGTGACAGACGGTCTTTCCTGCATCTAGCCAACAGTGTGCAATTATTAATGACAAAGTAATGATACTGACCCCTACAGTTCAACAGACAAGGAAATCTTAAGTTTGCTGAACTGTTTCTCAGTATAGTCACACAGTATGAGGTTTCTTCCTTGTAACAACTAGGATATGGATAAAAACAGCAACAACACACTTTACCTTTTATTAAAAAGCAATGAAAACAAATCCAACTCGACAGTAAATTAAAGCCCTGGAAATTATTCGCACCTCGCATAGCACAGTCACAGCACTCTTATCTTCTAACACTTCCCTGACTTGGAAGTGCTGCTTATAAATACTCAGTACTTCTCTCTTCCCCATTATTGTAATTTTCTCTTCAGATTTTGATGTTGTGGCAGTATTGGGGCTTGAATTCAGACCCTGGATGCTGTCCCTTAGTGTTCTTGTTCATGGCTGTTACTCTACCCCTTGAGTCGTGCCTTCGATTCTAGAAGTTGTGTTATGGACAGAGGTGGATGGTAGTGGAAAACGGTGAAGTGGACTGTAATTAGAAAAGAATCTTCTCTCTGGAGCACAAATTATGTACATAGTTGCGCATCACTTAACCAAACCAATATTCATCAATCATCCATCATTTGGTGGTGAACGAATGAGTCCTAGGTGTGGACGATACCTGTGTACCTGTACAAACCTGGTTGTTTCAGGTCAGGTACTCTGTGGTCTCTGGATGCAGTAAGTAGGGGGAAGTGGCATACAATTGAAATCCTAGCCCTTAGGAAACAGAGGCAGGTCGATTGAGACCTTGAATACTGCCTGAGCTACACTGCAAGACCTTGTTAAAAACAATCAAACAAGAAAATATTTTTTAACAGCACAGAAAAATGCAACAATAAACACAAATATGAAGCTGTGTCCATAGAATGGGTGCTGATTTTTTTTTTTATGGAAGAAGAAACATGCTGTAAGGGCTGGAAAGTACCAGGTAGTAAACACATAAAGGAGCAAAGGCATTCAGGGCACAGCAGGGTGGTGTGCTTATAGAGTGGAGAGAGTGCTGGCTTTCCATGGTACCTGCAGGCACCTGGCCTCTCACATGTCATCACAGACACTGAGGCCTGCCTTGCTGTTGGAGCCTGGGACATCACTGGGTGGTAGGAATTTCCCAGCTCTGTTACCATCTTAACATATCCTTCTTTACCTCATGACTGAGGTGTTGCCAGGCAGCTGATAAGGTGCCAGGGCCTGAATCCCCAGGCAGGGCCTCACAGTGGAGGAAGACTCAAGCTCCCTCCTCAGTAGTCACACAGCTGCAGCCATGCACGGACTTTGTTCCCCTACCATGCTGAGAAGTGCAGACTGTGGAGGTGCTTGTTGAGTGCCTTTGATAAAGCACAGCAAATTACTACAGACCAGACAAGGAAAAAACTATGCTCACTGATCATATGAATCTTTCTCTCAACAGTCCTAAACTCAAGTTCTCAGGAGTTCTCACTTTTTCTTTTCAAGGCTGGTGGAGTTCTATTACTTGACCACAACTCCACCTCTGGTTTTTGGATGGTTAATTGAGGATAAGAGTCTCATGGACTTTTCTGCCTGGGCTGGCTAGGAATCATGATCCTCAGACCTCAGCCTCCTGAGTAGCTAGGATTACAGGTGTGAGTCATCACTAGTACCCAATATTTTGGTAGACTGTGTTTATGAAAAGATACCTTTCAACACAATAGAGAAATTAGACAAGAGAATGCATTACCTCTCTCTTATTTCTTCATTTATTTTCACAGCATGCTATTTAGTAAATGTTTTATAAATCTACATACATACATACATATATTATTCAGTAGTTGTACAAAGAGATTTCAATTCAGCATTTCAATTGAGGTCAGTTTATGACCTCCCTCTAAGACCCTTAAGGGTCAAGACTCAGCAAAATTAATTTTTGCTGAAGGAACTCTGAGAAGGCAAAAATAGAAAAATAGAAAATTTTCTCCACGATCGCTCCACGGTTACAATTCATTGTGCTACTCATTGTGGGAAACAAAAATGTGTGTACCTTCCTGCAGTGATTTCTTTTCAAACCAAGAAAGTGTGGTAGATGGGAAAAACCTGGGAGAAACCAGGTTTAGATTGGCATGGTAAGTAGAAGCCCGAGGGTTTTATTTATTTACAGAGATGTGTGGTAAAGGAGAATGAACCTCTGAGTTACTCCATTAACAGTTCAGGATAACTGTGGAATTTCCAATGAGAATCTTGGTGAACTGGAATTGGTTGCTGCATCTCAGCTATTTCTTGTCCCTACTTCCAGTTGCAGCTGCCTTCTCCCAGCCCCATTTCACTTCATTATGAAACTGTCTAAGTAGGAGTAAACACCCAAGCTTCTACTCAGCAGACAGCATGGAGTAGAGGAGGCATCAGGGAACACTGACTGCTTCCTCCTCCTCTTCTCCTTGTGTCTTCTGCACTTAACCACAGGATCCCAGTAAGGAGAGTGTTAGAAAATGTCAGAGAAGATGAACAGGCTTAAAGATTGCAGCTTTATATCTGGCTGTCAGTGTTTCACCTCTATAATGCTATGAAGATCACGGTTCAAAGACAGCCAGGTCAAGAAAGTACATGATACATTTATTTTCAATTAACCACCAAAATGCTAGAAATCGGATGTGGCTCACGTAGTAAAGCACCAGTCTTGAGTGAATAAGCTAAGAGACAGTGTACAGATCCTGTGTTCAAGTCCCAGTACCAGCATAAAATGAAAACATCAAAGCTTACATCCTTTCTTTCTTTCAGCTAAAAACTCTTTGCACTGCCATCCTCTGTATGATGCATCTTTATCTGCTTCTTTCCAACATGAGGCCCACTGGGTTTACTTTTCCACCAAAACATCAGGTTGCCTTGTCTTAGGCTTGGAGGTCTCAATGAGAAGGCATTGTCTATCTCTTATGCTAGATTTTGCTTGTTTGGATCAAGAAAGTGATGATAAACCTGGAACACTATCCCACTTAGATCCATCTGTCATTCATTCATGCATGCATACATTCATTAATTCATTCAAGGAATATAACATGAGGGGCTATATGTGAGTTGAGGGATGAGGAGGTAGAGTAGGAGCTATAAACAGGCCTCCAGCCCCTCTCCCTGTGCCTTTTATTCATAGCATAGTGGAGAGTCAGAGACACAGGCTGGAAATAAATAGGTGCATCTCAAATAGGAGTTCATTGAACTCCTGTTGTGCCCATGGAACCGGATCAAATTTCAAGAGGATACCAGGTATTACTGAGCTGCTTCCTGTCTTCCAAGCAGTTCAGATTTTAGTTGAGGAGAAAGGACAGGTATCTCATTTAGCAAAATCTCCCATAATGGGAAGTTTACCTTCATCTTCCTGTTAGTGACATGACATAGACCCTTCCCAGAAAAGGAAAGGAGAGGTGATCCAGGCCAGATTAATTACAGGAGAAATGTTAGAAGAACTAGAAAGCTGGAGAGTTGCTGGCAAGGACTCTGCCTTGTGAGCTGTGTGTGTGCCTAGAAAACTGTGTCTGAGTCTGTGTAGGACACAGTTTCTCCATTTTCCAAATGGAGATGATACCAAGGACTCTGTAGCATATTGAATTTTCCAAAGATAGCCATACAAGGATCTCTGGACACACATTTCCCACACTGCTCCCTTTTTACTCCTCTCACCCTGTGGTAGGGTTGATGTGTCTTCTCTTTGGTCTCCAGGATTATGTTGTGACAGCCTTGACTGACAGACAGACTGTAGTGAAATTGATTATTATATTCCCAGCAAAGCTCTATGATCAAAATGCTAAGCACCTAGACATGTATTGCCCTTGGAATCCAGCCGCCATGCTGTGAGGAAGCCTACACCCATGTGGGAATCATTGAGCCCTGTGGCCCTCAGGCCTGGCTGAGCTCTTGGTAAATGCCTGGGACCAATCCTGACCATGTGAATGACGGTCTTGCAAGTGGATCATCCAGAAAGCCTGGGTTTAGTTGACTCTGCTTGAACACAGACCAACCCTGGCCCTTTTCTAAGAGGACTAAAACTATTGTTATTGTTTGAAACTACTGGGTTTAGGATTGTTTTCATGCAGTAATATATAAGTGAGATGCTTGTCATAGAAAGTCACTAAGGAGTGTCCATGAAATAATGCCTGTAAATCAGCACGAAAAGTAGCTTTCCAGTAATGATAGCTTTTAAAATAATTTGTGTTACTAATAAGTAAGTTTTAATAGAAATCATCAATAGTATCCAGTAGGTTTTAGGGAACTTTATTTGTTATTTGCAAAACCCTATTGTGTGTGAGCTTCCTGGAGGTGCTTTCTGCCGAGATTCTGCTGAACTCTATGTTCTTTACTGGGTCAGAAAATTATTTGGTTTTCTTTTTTTGGGTCCGGTTGTGGGGCCTGAACTCTGGGCCTGGGCGCTGTCCCTCAGCTCTTCAGCTCAAGGCTAGCACTCTACCACTTGAGCCACAGCACCACTTCCGGCTTTTTTCTTTTTGCTTCTGTGGTGCTGAGGAATCGAACCTAGGGCCTTAGGCATGCAAGGCAAGGGCTCTACCACTGAGCCACCTTCCCAGCCCAATTACTTGGTTTTTAAAGTCTTTTTTTTCCCCCTTTTGTTTTTCTTTTCTCTTCTTTGTTTTCTTTTCTGATTCTCAGGAATGATCTATATATTGATCAACATCTTATTTTATCTGTTCTTTGCAAAAACATAACGAGGAGCTATATAAGTACTCTTTATCCCTTTAACTGCTGTGAATTGTATACTAGAGTTTGTATCTGGAATGTTGTATAAGGCTCATGTGTGAAAGGCCAAGTGACAAGTCAGAGGCACTAGGAAAGAGAAGTGGAACCTTCAGGAGGAAGAGCCTGATGGAAGGGAAGGTAGGTCAACGGTGGGGCAGGGGGAGCGGCTTGCTCTTGAAGTGGATCCTGGGATCTTGGGCCCTTGTCTTTTTCTCTCCTTGGCTATGATGTGTATACTCCCACTATGGTGGTACTCCTTGCCACAGACTTGAAAGCAAAGGGCCAAATGACCCTGAACTGGAACCTCTAAAACTAAACTGAAATAATACCTTTCTTCTGTATAAGCTGATTCACCTCAAGTATTTGTTTTAGCAATGCAAAGAAGACTAAGCTGTTAGACCACCCAAGTGCATTGTGTACTTCCCTTATACACTGCTAGACATGGAAATTGTTTTTAATTCCACCGAAAGAAGCATTCTGTAATTCATATTTTTATGTATTTAACCCAAACGGGTTATCCTGGACTCTGAATAAAGGCCCTGTTGAATTTGTTCAACTTTATTCTAGTAAGTGAATTGTTCTCCACACAGGTTATGCTAAGTTACACTTCATTTAGCATTGTGTATGTGATCTTGGTCATTCCATGTGTTTTTGTGCGCATGTGTATTCTGATACTGGGCCTTGAACTTGGGACCTTAAACTCTCTCTTGGCTTTTACACTCAAGGTTTGTGTTCTGTCACTTAAGCCATACCTCCACTTCTGGCTTTTGGATGGTTAATTAGTCATCAAAGACTCATGAACTATCCTGCTTAGGCTCACTGGGAAACCCTGCTACCTCAGATCAGCCTCCTGAGTAGCTGGGATTACAGGCACAAGCCACCAGTATCTGGCTTATGCCATATTTTTGTTGATGCATGGTATTGTTATATTCTTTGTGCTTTTCTCATTGGAAGGGTGAACCTGGCATTTTTATTGTATTCTACCTTCCTTTTTGCTGATGACTAGTGAGTCATGTTATCATATTGGGAGGACCTTTGAGACCATCCACTCAACATTACCTCTTAGAGATGCCAAAACCAAGAATGAGACTGTTTCCTTATTTCCTTACTACTTTTTCTTTTCTTTCCTAAGGAGGTTACATTTAACCTCCTCTGCCCCTTGTTGTTCTAGCCTACTGAGTTCAGCATCTCATCCAGTAGTAGAAGTGTTGGTACAGGCAGCAAAGGTGGAAAATTACAAGGAGAGAAAATGATGACACTTCAACAGCACAGATTTCCCCCTGGCCATCAGTATTTTTTACCCCAAGAACAAGCTTGTTTCCCATATTTGTGATCTTCCTTGTGTTTGACACAGGATCTAGATCTCAGGGAGGGAGGTCAAATGTTTGCAAAACGATGGAACCGACTCTAATGCACTACGTGGCTTACAGGGTCCTCATCGCAGGCTGCAAATACGTCTGAGGCCAAGAGGTATCTCATCTCTGCAGCTGGCACTGCCTTTCCTGCTTCTGCCTGTGGCTGCAGTCAACTGGGAACGACTGATAAGGAGCAGTAAGTATTGGCTTTGTCCTTATAGGGATGGGTTCCCTAGCAGATTTTGCCTGATGCTCTGGAGGTTAGCCCTCTTGAGTGCAGCCTCCCAGAGGCCAGCTGTTGGGACCAGCTAGGTCATGATGTCGTAATATGGAGTAACATGTGTACTGGCCCTGGAGGGCCGTTGGATACTTGCTCGTCCTTTGTAAAGCTTCTGGTATTGCAAGACATTATTGGGCTGTGATTCAGCCAGTCTTGTGTTTTCACTACCATCACACCAATAACTGTATCTTCCTGACTCCCTAATTCCAGTGAAGGAGCCTGACATTGAGTCCCAGGGGGCCTGTCCCATATGATTCCCGTTTCCCCAACACACAGGCAAGTGTGATTGCTTGGTACTTTTCCAAAGATGTGAAATAAAAGAACACATTGTGAACAGAGTAGCATTGTGATCCTTTTTTCTTTTTGTGCCATTCCTGTGGCTTGAACTCAGGGGGAAGGCACTGTCTCTGAGCTTCTTTTGCTCAAGGCTAGCACTCTACCACTGGAGCCACAGCTCCACTTCTGACTATTTTTAGTAGTTAATTGGACAGAACTATACTACCTGGGCTTTACTATCTGGGCTGACTTTGAACCTTGATCTTCAGATCTCAGCTTCCTGAGTAGCTAGAATTATAGTTGTGAGCCACTGGTGCCTGGCTCTGTGTTCTATTTTATTCTAGATAATTTGTGTAACTCAAACAACCTGTGAGCCTGTTTGTTTTACATACAGGGAAACATCACATCTTGATATGAAAATTCCACCACACATCAAAAACTGTTAACATCTTACTTGTACAACAATTTAAATAATGTTTCTCAGTGATCCTGAAGACATGATCATTTGATAAATCATGGTTCCTTCAGTTTTAATAGAGTCACACATTATCTCCCTTCCTCTAGTTTGCCTAACTCCTTCCTGTTCAGGTCATAGATGTGTGTGTGTGTGTGTGTGTGTGTGTGTGTGTGTGTGTGTGTGTAACTGAATCCTTTCCAGAACCCAGATTAACCCCTTGTGGGCTCTCAGACACTTCTGAAGTTTCATGGTGTCTTTGGAGACAGGTGGCTACCGTCGTGCTTTCTTAGAGTTTTATTTGTTTTGAGCTTCCACCTGGAGTCTCCTTCAGCTGGCACATGGGAGGAGGTGTGGGGAGAGCCTAGACACCTGGCCAGGATAGTACTTGTTTCTGTGCCAGTCCAAGGATCGCAGAGTAGCTTGGATTACAGTAGTGAGACACTGGGACCTTGCTAAGAGAAATATTTCTAAGGGACACGTATCCTGTCCTGTCCTGAGGCTGACACAGCCTCTCAAGATGTGCACCTGTACCCAGTACTTCAAACTGGCTTGTGTAACCGATTTTTGTCATGACAGGAAAAGTCATACAGGAAGAACACAGAGAACTCTTGATGGAGGAATTTGCAATCCTGCAAAGAGAAGTCCTGGGGAAAGAACTGCTCAAAGGGTCCCTTCTCTTCACAGGTCAGTTTTAGTCTGTAGACTCATTGAACACTCAGCTCCTTTCCTTGTCTGGGAAGTTAGAGGAACATTGGCTGGGTGCACAGTATTTCATGTATTGTACATTGGATCATTTATTGTATGGTAGTCATTCTTTGAGCAAGAATAGGAGAAAAGGACCCTGTTAGAGATACCTGCTCTTGTGGTTGGATGAATGCTCATATGGGTATCAGGACCATCTGAGTGGCTTTTATTAGAGAAGGAAAATCTTTAGGATCCTGGACTTCAATGGGTGATAAGATGCTTTATCTCCTCATGAGTTTCAAAACAATGGAATATCATTGTCCAGATGTTTGAAAATGATATAGGAGACTTATGACAAGGAGGATAACAATATGTGTCAGAAACTCACATAATAGCCATGTAAAGTTGGTAATTATTACCTTCAGAACAGGTAAAGCAATAGAAGGTCACAGGCATTGAGCTCACATACCAGCCAGGACCAGGTTAGATTCAGTTTGTGGCAGGAGGTGGTAGGAGCTGTTCTGTAAGGTGTTCAGAGGAGATGAACTTCAGAAGATAGTGAGCAGCCTGGAGGGAGCTGATTTTGCTTCTAAGTTTGATGCTTCATTTAGGTCCTAGTGCCTCCATGAATTTTTATGTGTGCTTCCTCAGAATTTTTCTGTGTGTCAAGGCTGGGGCTTGAACTCAGGGTCTGTGTGCTCTCCCTTAGCTTTTCCTCACAGGGCTAGCACTCCAACCATGTGCCACAGCTCCATTTCTGGCTTTCTGTGGTTCATGAACATGAGCGTCACAGGCTTTCCTGACCCAATGGACTTCACACCACGATTCCAGATTGCAGCTGATTCTAGACATGAGCTGCCAGCACCCAGCTACAACTTGTATATGTCATTCTCTAGAACACGCTCATTGTTTTAAGTGTTAATGTCAGAATCATAAGAAATGATTGACAAATTTAATATAACGTATATGAAGTCTTAAGTTTAGGTTTTGTTTAAGATTTGGGCTAAGGACGAAGATGAGCAGTCAGCTTCATAATCAGGCAGAAATTCTAGTGCATACACTCTCCAGAGTGTGGTTTTGTGAAGAGAGAAGGGAATATTTAGCACTCCATCAACTTGATGCTCTTGAACTAGCTGACCAGTGTTGCTGTTTTCTCTATTTCCATTTTCATGATGTGCGCCATTTCACATGGAGTTGATAAGAATCTGGGTTTCAGGAGCTTAGCAGACCATGGTTGTTCTCCTCTTGCCAGAAGACTTTAACATTATTGGTGGCAGTGGCAAATAACTCAGGACTCTCTACCTGCTACACATGAGCTATGCCTCAGCACCTTTGGCTTTAGTTTGTTTGTCAGAGGGTCCTGAACATTTACCCGGTGCCAGATGCAGTCAGTGACCTTCCTAGTCCTGCCTGTGAGTACTGGGACCACAGGCCCTTATACTTTGATATAGACTTTGATATAGAACCTCAGTAACTTTTGTCCAGACTGCTGGTCTTGAACCACACTCCTCCAGTGTCCATGTCCCAAGTAGCTTGTATTACGGTTTGCTCTACTGTGCCTGGATGGTGGGTGACTTTAAATCATTTATTGTAGAGGCGTTTTTTTTTGGGGGGGCGGAGGGTAGCTGTCTACCTAAGTACATGTAAACTTCCTATATTTAAAGCCTAGATCTTTTCATCATACTGTTTAGCTGAATTGTGTGCTATTGCCAGAAGCATGTCTCATTTTACTAGCAAAATTGAAGTTCAAACCTACAAGAAGCTTTCTTATTTGAGGCTACATTTGGCTGCCTGGTAAGGCAAAGTCCCTGTGTCCATGCGCTCTCCCATGTACCTGGGTCCTGCTCTTTGTCAGGCATTCTCTTCTTCCTAGTCCTCACAGCATTTGTGATTGCCCACAGCTGGCCAATGGACGAAGAGCAGTTTGGCTTTCCTGCATTTAGTGGCATCTCTTGCCTGACCTGGCTGGTATCCTTCTTGGGTAAGCATTTCCTGGTGTCTGCTACTTTGGCAGAGCAAGAAGAGGAGCAGTATATGTAAATCACTGTGTACCTAGAGACCAAGGACAGATGTAAGTCATGAGAAACCTATGAGAAGGAGACTTCAGGCTGTGTCCACTATATACAAGGGTGACAACAGAGAAAACCCCAAGGGCCACAGCCAGTTGTCCAGGTGCAGCAGAGCTGACAGCTTGCAAAGACTAGAAAGTAGTCCCACTTGTGTTGCCTCCATTGTCCAGTAAGTGAATAGTTGCTTATAGAATTGAAGCATGTTGCGGAGGTCAAGTACTAGAATCTTTACTGTATACTTCTTTATTTGCATACTCAATTTAGAGATGGCCTCTCTCTGCATTTCCTAGGAGGATCCTGATGTAGTTGGCTCAAGTGATCCTCATAACCTCGGCCTTCCCAGTAACTGGGACTCTAGGCCTGCACCCCTGCTCCCAGCTCCCTTCACGTAGCTTTACTGATGAAGAAATGGAGGTGTGAGAAACATGTTGCCATTCTTCACTGCCTCACATCTGAAGGCATGATAAACATTCTGAGATAGATCAGACTGTTTATATTACCTAAAGTTTATTTACATCCAGTGTCTTTTAGCTGTCATAGCCAATGACTACACTCCTGGCTTCTGATGGTGCCTTGGAGGAGTGCTTTCACATGTTTCCAGTTATTTTCTTTCTGCCTCCAGCTTATCCCATTCTGCTAGAAGGAGATATTTGAGCTCAAACATGGCATCTGTCTGGACCTTATCATCACACCTTTTAGCTACTGATAACTGTTGTCTTGGGACAGAATTCCTTAAGTTACTTTCAGATAGTATAGTTGAGTGAATGAGGACACAGGCTGATTATGATAGTAGCCCATAAAATGCCTAGAAAAAGCCGGGCATCGGTGGCTAACACCTGTAATCCTAGCTACCCAGGAGGCTGAGATCTGAGGATCGAGGTTCAAAGCCAATCCTGGGCAGGACACCCCTTGACTCTCAGAAAACCGGAATTGGCATGTGACTCAAGTGGTAGAGTGCTCGCCTTGAGCAGAATTGCTGAGGGATAGTGCCCACTCCCAGAGTTCAAGCCCCATGACACACACACACTCTCACACACACACACTCACACACACACACACACACACACACACACACACACACACACACACACACGAATTGCCTGGAAAAGCAGGGGTCATCCCTCCAATCCCTGCTATACAAATGCAGTAGGAGGCAATGTCTCATGAGTAGCATGGCCTGGCCTTTTCAATTCTTTTTTATATTTTATTTTATTTATTTTATTATAAAGATGCTGTGCAGAGGGGTTACAGTTATATGAGTAAGGCAATGAGTACATTTCTTGTCGAGCATTGTTACCCCTGCCCTTCTTCTCTCACTATCCCTTGCCATCCCCACCTCCCTCAGTCCTCCCCAGAAGGAAAGTTGTAAATTTCATTTCCAATATACTGTCCTATGAGTATCATTGTTGCAATGGGTCATCCTGTGTCCTTGTTTCAGCGATTTGTTATTTCCCTTCCCCTCCCCAAATTATACAAATGTATATAGAAGATTCAGGGTACAGGTGAAAAAAAAAAGATTCAGGGTACCAAAATCAAGTAGAGTGACAAACAGGGGATATACCATAGGGGGAAGAACATACAAAGGAAACCAAATAATCACATAGTGCATTAAAAACTACAATAAAGGAAGACCTCTTGGGTCCATATCTTGGGGTTCATTTCACCTAGCATCATCTTCTATGGTCATATGTATATAGCTGTTGAGCTTTTCTGCTCATCTGACAAAATAATGCTAGATGTATATTAAGTATTGCATATGAGGGAAACGATGGGGCCTATATTTCTTTGGGTCTGGCTTGCTTCAGTGAATATGATTTTTCCAAGTCTTTCCATTTCCTAACTAATGGTTAGTGTCATTCTTTCTGATGGAAGCATAGAATTCCATTTTAAATATGTATATATGTATATACATATATATTTATATATATCACATTTTCTTGATCAATTCATCTACTGAGGGACATCTGGGTTGGTTCCATATCTCAGCGATGGTGAATAATGTTGCGATAAACATATTTGTGCTGGTAGCCTTCGTATGGTTTTGTTTGTGATCATTTGGGTAAATGCTCCGAAGTGGAATCCTTATATATTAACCTGCTCCGGAACGGTCTGGCCTTTTACAAGTGTTTTCTGTCTCAGTCTGTATACTGACTCCTTGAAGGGGCAACTGAGGCACAGAAGTCAAGAAACTTCGCAAGGATGTTGTTAGACTTTCCTTGTCTACAACAAGTGACGGAGAGAAACTGTTTCAAGGAGGAAAGGAGTGTTTTGGCTTGCTTCCGGCCTCTTCAGTCCAGGCTTGGTTGTGAGAGGCTTGTGGTAAGTCAGACATCATCTCATCAGCAGTGAGCAATGGCAGAGGCTGCTTCTCTCATGCAGCCAAAGCAGGCTGCACAGTACAGGAAGGGGCAGGACAGACACTTAACCAGTGATCTATTGTACTAGGTCCCAACTGCTAAGTTCCCAGCACCTCCCCAGCTAAGTCCACAAGCAAAGGACCAAGGCAACATTTCCTATTCAACTAGTAACTGATCCAGGGATTTTCAGTCCTCACTCCAGTTGCCTTTCTGCGGTCCTCACACTGTGTGCATTCTCCCCAGCCATGCAGGAAGCACACAGAAACAAGTATAGACCACACATGGTACTGTCTGCATCTTCTCACAGTCCTCACATACCATAGTCCTTACTAATTTATTGGCGGTGTTTAAATTTTGTCAAAGTATGTATTCAGTTTGTTCAAGACCCACTCATGCAGATATCCAATTTAGAAGTAGTGACAAAAGCACCTGTATTCAGGTCCTCAGGATGCTGTGGAAGGAGGCACGGGCCCTGTCTGGTTCTTCAGGACTTGCTCCAGAATCGCCACCTTGGCCATGCCCACAAAGCATGTGCTGACATGCTGACACAGGTGTGGATGTGGCTTCCTGCAAAGAGAAGAATGAATTGCCAGTGCCCTGGTTGGTGAGTAGTTGCATTTGTAAATATTCCTGAGTGATGTCAAAGAGGAACCCCCTCAGTGAGCCCAGGCCTGGCTCCAGTGGACTGGGTAGCATCAATTGCCATACATACTCAGGTTATGAATGAACCAGACCCTTCCTTTAGGACAGAATTTACCCAGGAAAATGTCCTCACTGTTGCACAGGCAGACATCGTAGCTCTTCCCTGCTATCGGAAGAGAAACAACCCAGAGAAAGGGGTCACAATTTGGAGAAGTGGCGTTTTACATACTTTGTAGGTTTTCAGGAGCTCTGGTGGGAGCTTCAGTGGGAAACAGAAGGGAAACAGAGGACCCTGTCTGCTTTGGGCCCAATTGTTGGTATTTTCTGGCATGTTTAGGTTGAGAGAGTCATGAGAATGTGATGAGAAGAGCACTAAGAATTCTGATGGCCTGTGGCGTGATGGACATCTGCTGTCACTGAGCTGCCACATTGAGCCACAGCTGCAAGGAAGCTGAGTGCACAGTGAGGCCATGTCTGAAGAAGGTGGGCAAGCCTCCCCACCTGCTCCCCACCATGCGCTGTCTAAAGTGAGGCTTCTCCTGTCTTTTTACAATCTGCAACCTGGCTTGAGGAGAAAGGGCCTGTCTTCAAAGAAACAGATGTTGAAGGTTCCATTTCAAATCTGGATCCCTGGAGAATGTACCAAGTGGAGGTGTCAGCAAGAACAGGTTCCAGAAAGAGTCAAATCTGTTTGTGCAGAAGCTCTGGGGCCAGGTCTTTAGAAGGAACTGGCTGCAGAAAGGAAGCTCATCCTGCACTGCCTGGTGCTGGCAGAGGTGGTGCAGAGGTGCTGCTGCTTGGAGCAGTAGGAGAAGAAGCAGTGGGTACCACCAGCACCACATCACAGTTGGATGTTCTTGGCTGTTTGCTTCCATTCTTACCATTAAACATGTTGGAGAAAGAGGATGAGTATGCCGCTACCAATCGTGGGAGTGAGATTTGGAGTTGTGTACAAAGAAAGTCCATACCATGGTGGAGCTGAATTGATTGTGCCATACTTCTGGTTCTATTAGTTCTTCCCCACCATCCTAAGAGGTGGACAATTGTCACTGGTATATTAGCCTTTGGAAATTAAAAATGGTTAAGTCTATAATGGTATAAAATAATAAGCACAGATCTATCAAATCAGTGTCATAGGCCTGGATTCTACCTGCAGCCCTCACACAGTGGTCACTTCCTCAGAGCAGGCAGGAGGAGTCAGGGACTGTGTCGTCAGGATAGATGGCAGGATCAGCGCCATGGTCGGCAGGACCAGTAACATGGTCCTGGTGATGGAGGTGGAAACCACATTGGAGGGTTACCTCAAGGGCTTCTGTTGGGTGGCTTTAGAGCAGGAAACCCTGGCCTCTGTTTCCCATGAAAAAGCCCCCACCATGGCTCCCAGTCAGGCTGAATGCATAGACCTCCTTGGCCCTGCATGCACGAACCATGCCAGTGAGCATAAGTTGCCATCATCAGAGTCTTGGGCACTGACTGTGACATTTTTGTTTTCAGTCATGGGGCCTGAACTTGTTGGCCTCTGTGCTGTACCTCAGCTCTTCAACTAAAGGCTAGGGCTCTACAAATTGAGCCATAGCGCCACCTCTGGCTTTTCTGCTTATGTGGTCCTGAGGATTCGAACCCAGGGACTCAGGCATGCAAGGCAAGCACTGTACCACTGAGCCACCTTCTCAGCCCTGACTGTGACATCTTGAGCAAGGGAGATGGTGGACCTAGGGAAGGAGCAGACAGGGAAGGGCACACCTAGGAATCTAGAGGCAAAGGATGCCAAGGTTCTCCCTCCCCTGCCAGGATCCCCGTGGTGGAGGCGCCTGTCCACTTCCCTGTTGCTTGAAAAGTGAAGGCCTCCCATCTCCACTTTTCTCCACATCAACCAACTCCACGTCCAGGCTGCTCTCACTCTAACTCCTCTTCCCATGAGCAGTGGCAGCCGAATATTCTCAGCCCTAGTTGCTGAGTGGTGCCCAATCCACTCTGGTAGCCCGATCCCTTTGTGCCCTTTCCACCTCTACCTCAGTGAACATGGTGCAGAAATCACTGGCTCTCCATGCCCACACTGGTCACTCCATCAGGCCACCAAATGAGCCCAGAGATTGGCCTCAAATTCTCTTGGATCCCAGGCTGCCACACTCTCTGACTCTCCAGAAGAGTAGAGAGCTGAGGATACAGGACACTGAACAAACTCCCCATTCTTTTCAGCTTCCCATCTCACCCACCCTCTCATTCGCACACAGACCTTGTGGCAGGTAGAGCTCCAGTATGCGCACGTGAGGACCCATATGAATGAACACAGACGTGTGCCACCGTGCCTGTGTGGATGAATCTGTGTCTATGTGTCCATGTGAGGTCATGTGTGTACCTCTCTCAATAGGTGTGTTGAACAAGGGAGTCTCTCATGGGTAGGCTTCCAAATAGAGAAGACCTCATCTGTGTGTGCACTTGTGAAATTCTCACCCCCACATAGAGCTCAGATGTTGCCTTTCCTTTTTCTTTGTCGTTCATTGTTGGCTTGCATGGATTTGAGATAGAATCTCTTGCCTAGTTATCCTCCTTGAACTTGGTATCCTCCTCCTGGAGGCTCCTACTACAGGAAAGAGAGGCCTAGGCAAGGACAAGTGGTTTGCAGTTTATTCTCTGTCTAGACACCATGTGCAGGGACTGAATCTCTACAAGAGTGCAGTGAAAATGACTGACACCAGCTGTAGGGTTCCCAAGCATTGGATAGATACTGGGTCTTATTCAGTGTATAATATGCTCAAGCAGGTGCTGGGTGGAAGCACTAGGAATGAATGGGTGACTGGGGGAGGCAGGCAAACACAGGCACTTGTACATGAGGAGACATTTAAACTGGTAGGAGGGATCTGGTGGGAACTCATTAAGTGTGTCCTCATAACCATGACATTAACTAGACAGAGGACAGTTGGTTGTGTATGTGGAGTGTATCTAGTTTGGCTCCTGCCCTGCCATGGGGCCCAGTTAGCACCCAGGGGACATTTGCAGAGGTCTGGTCTGAGGCTGAGTTCAGAAGAGGGGACTTCCCTTCATTGATGATGTTATCTCCAGAGATGATGTCACAAAGGGCCAGCAGGAGTTGGTGCTGGTTATCAGCTGAACCAGCTGAGCTGTATGGAAAGCGGAGGGACAGCAGGATGTTCTCCTGCTGTTGCCCGCTATTCTACAGAACAGCGCCACAAAGCGAGTTCGATATTGTTCGAAGACGCTGGGTCATCCCTTGTCCCAGTCGCCTGAGAAGATCTACACCATGTATCCCACGGGTGAATCAAGGAAGAAGGAGGGTGTGGAGGGAGGGCGAGTCCCCTAACCTACTACCTTCTGGCAGCCTCAGATGCCATGTGTTTACATTCTTGAGTGGGGTGTAAATACATGAGTTTGTGTGTGTGTGTGTGTGTGTGTGTGTGTGTGTGTGTGTGTCCCCAGGTTATTTTCATTGTATGGCCCTGAGCCTTTTCCCAGTGTGCTGCTGTTTCTATGTTTGAACTGTGTCTCATTTCTTCACAGCAGTTAGAGTGGGTTTTAGCCCCCACCCTTCCTGATCCCTGCAAAGCAGGATACCTGCAGGGAGGCAAAGTGGAGAAGCTAGTAGACCACTTAGTGCCTGCCCTGCTCTTCGGAGATGCTGTGTTTGTCCCAGTGTTTCTGGGGACATACCGCACTTTCACGACTGCCCATCACGTGTTGAACCTGCTGTTCAACAGGTAAGTGCCACCTCTGATCCTAGGGATGGGTCCATTGGCTAGGCCTTGGCATGTGCTGCACCAGTAAGGATCTGCTTGGATCCTGACTACTGGCATGCTAGGAGCAACATCCTCACTGCCTGAGGCTGGAGGGGTGGGATGGGTCCTGAACAGGCCTGTCCACATCATGACCTTACACACTAGGGAGCGCAGGGATGTGGGCGGAGCTGGGAGAAGCCCCTCTCTCATGAAGAACTCCTCTCTACATCGAGGCCTCCTATGAATAAGACCTCAAGAAAAGCATTTTCCAAATTGACAGTGGTGGTTGATGTTCCATCTGGGCATCTTGACCTACCTGAACCTCACTCGGAAGCCCAGGGGAAACACTGAGAGACCCCATGCCCATTGAGGTGTGTGTGGGGGAGGAAGCTAATGGGCTCATCATCTTGTGTGGGGATGCATTTCCAGACGCTTGACACCACTCAGTGAAAGAACAGGGAAATCCTTGTCATCCTGAGCTCCATCCTGTGCTCAGAGAGACCACTGGGACTGTAGACATCATGTGCAGACACAGTATGTTTGACATTCTCATGGTGTCCCCTAGATACAGTCATTTCCTTGAATATGAGGAGGAGAAGGCAGGCGCGCAGGAGCACCTGCAGCGGTGAGTGTGTCTGGGGGAGGAGGGAGGGCATGTGTCTTAGGGGTGGTTGCAAAGAGCTGGCTTTGGGAGGCCTGGGCAAAGGGAAATTGAGATTCCTGAGGGGAAGGCTCAAGTCCAGGTAGAAATGTGTCCCTGCAGAGATTGTGTGTGCTTGTTGTGGTGCCTATGGAGGGTGGGAGAAGCCTCTGGCATGTGACCAACCCAGTCCCATTTGCCTGCCCTGGGAATCCTCAGGACCACACAGAACGGGGAGGGCGACACTGCGCCATCATGGACAATCCCCTGAGATTCCAGGGGCCTCAGTGAGTGCTCAAGGGCCAGGATGTGCTGTTTGGGTTGAGAGTCAGGACAAGACTGTTGACACCTGGCTCTATGTGAACAGGAGGCCACTAGAGGCCACTAGAGGCTGCCCAAGTGAGGAGATTCTGGGTTCTGGAGATAACAAGCAACAGGACAAAGCACCCCAGAGATGACAGTTTGGGGAGCATGCCCAGGGACACCAGGCGGTGGGTGTGGGTGGGATGGTTTCATCTGTGATGTAGGTCTTGTTGCATCGCTCGTGTAGACAATGTGTGTAGTGCAGCCAGGTGACCAGGCCCGTTATGGGCTATGGGCATGGGCAGGCCCAGGAGCCCAATTCATACACCTGTGTTTGAGGGGGTCTGAAAGGAGGGTAGGCCTAGCCTCTGACTCTGCTGCTTCTCCCTCTGCACCTAGAGCCTTCTCCTTCATACTGGGCTCCTGGATGAGGGAGTACCCAGAAGACTTCACTGGAGCACCGGACACGTCCTGCCTGCAACACCTGGTAACATATCTACACCTCAATATGCCTGGCTCTGTTGAGGAACAGCAGGCCCGCCTTCTGCTCAGCCAGCTGGAGCACATGCTTCTCAAGAAGCCAGAGCTGGAGGGTGAGTAGCATGGGCTGGCAAAGGAGAGAACAGGTGTGGGATTCCAAGCTTTGTCCACCTGAAGGCAGCTCCCATGCTACCATGGGGCCATCAACAGGACAGCCAGGGAACCTGGATGCCTTGGCATGAAACCTGTCCTGGCAGGGCTTCCTGGGGTGGAGTCCAGGGACTAGGGCTTCTCAGCAGGCAGGGGTCTCGTGGCCGTAGGAATGACTGAGGGGAAGGCAGTGCTGTAGGGGATCTTTTCTTGCAGCTGTTCCACCAACTGCCAGGCTTTATGAGAAAACCACTGTACACCCACTGGATCCAATACCCTGCGTAGAAGCAGTACTACCATGTCAGTCAGAGCTGGAACTAGCTGTAGCCTCAGAGGCCCCCTCAGCTCCAGGAGCTGCAGTGGAGCTCCAACAAGAACCCCATGCAGACGGATGTTCTGACTCACCTCCGTCAACTGTGACCGAAGAGATCAATCCACCTGCAGGTCAGCCAATGGCCCACAGCCTTGCACCATCTCCAGCACCAAGTCTGGATCTTGACCTGCAATACTCAAATGAAGAAAGAGTGGCTGATCCCTCAGTGCCAGGGGCACTTAGCGCAGTGGTAGCAATGGCTCTAGAGCCAGCCATTGATGCACCAATACATGCCAGTGATGAGGGTATGCCAGTGCCCACTCCAGAAGCCCAGCTGCCTGAAGGCCAGTGTGACCCAATTCTGCAACCCGCCCAAGAAGGAGACGCATCTGCAGTTCAACCAGAGCCCTCCAAACCTATTGTAGTGAGCAGCTCAGGGCCAGAGCTAGAGGCTCCAGGAGATGAAAGCCTGGAGTCTGTTCTCGGTCCATCTGGGGAGCAAGTGGAGTCTCTGGGTCCATCTGGGGAGCAAGTGGAGTCTCTGGGTCCGTCTGGGGAGCAAGTGGAGTCTCTCGGTCCATCTGAGGAGCAAGGGGAGTCTCTGGGTCCATCTGGGGAGCAAGTGGAGTCTCTCGGTCCATCTGGGGAGCAAGTGCAGTGTTTCCCGCTTGCTGGAGAGGCTGACTGCCTTGAGTCTGTTGCTGAGCAGCCAGAGCCACCCGTACAGGAGCCTCTGCCGCCCAGCCGGGATGTAACACCCGTCCCATCTGTGCAGCTGGAAGCTGACACAGGCGTAGGAGGGGACATTCATCCAGTTACTTATTCTGACAAATACTATGAGCCGCCAGTGGCTGAAGACGCCGATGGTGCTCTGACCTGTGCTGCCGAGCAAGAGCCTGCTCGCCCACCAGCTAGCGAGGCAGACAGGCCTGCGGAAATAGACCCGGCTCCCTGGGAGTGCGTGGAGATGGAGGATGTGCAGATTTCCTCCAGGGGGCCAGCCCGGATGTCCATGCTGGAGTTAGACAGTGATGAGGAGACAGCTCGAGTGCTAGATTGGCTGCCCGAAGAGAAGGCAGATCAGTTCTCCATCATGGCCGTCGTAAGTAGCTTGGCAGGACTGGGCGTGCGGGCTTTCCTTTGCACCTCCACTGCCACACCTGCCTCAGGGCAGAGTCATGCTGACCATTCATTTCATCTTTTCAGAAACTGTTCAAAAGACTCATCCCTTACCACCTTTTGAGTTACGTGTATGTACAAGCTGACCAGGAGGAGTGTCTGGAGCGCCTGGCACCCACTCTGCTTCCCATACTGGAGCACTGTGAGCAGGTCTCCAGTTGTGTGATCACCACGTGCCTCGGGGACCACAGCATGGAGGCAGCAGAGAGAGCCCAAGTGGTGCAGCACTGGATAGAGGTGGCTCTGGTATGAGCAGGAGGGGCCCAGGGACCCTTCTTCCCTTTCCCACTCCCACCAAGTGGCTGCCTGCTCACTCACAGCCACTGCCTAGCCTTAAAGCCCTCCTCCTACTCTGCCCTCACTTGGGCTGTGTGCATTCCTGCCCTGCTTTCACTGCCATTCCCCTCCCCCAAGCTGTCCCAGTTCAGCCTAGTAACAAAGGCCCAGCCCCAGGCCAAGCAGGGGAGCCCAGGAGTTTCCTCCACAGCTCTCCTCACCCATTCTTCACTCCTAGGAGTGCCACCTACGAAAAAATATCTGCACCTTATTTGCAATCGTGTGTGCTCTGCAGAGCAGCCAGCTCCAAGGCCTGAAGAAGACGTGGAGATTGGTTTGCAGGTGGGTACACCTTTCTCCTGGGCAACCCTTGCTTCCTCAGCTTAGCGTCCATCTCCTGGGAGCCCAATGGCAGTGCCCCATGGCAGAGACCACAGCTCTATGGCCTTGCCTAGGATTTGCCTGCTAGGTTGGGATTCCTCTTCTGCCATACATTGCACAAGGCCCTTGGGGACGTTTTCCTTCAGAGACATCACAGCTACACCAGTCTGTGCAGTGCTCTTCCAAGCAAAACCACTCTGGGAATTGGGGTGGAGCTGGAGGTTTCCCCTCAAGACTTTGTTCCTAACCATGTGACCTAAGGGTCACAGTGGCTCTCCCTGCACAGCCCTGTTCCCATTAGCATAAAGTCCTGCCTCCAAATGGGAAATCCATTCACACTCCTCCTCTCCCTTCCTCTCCCATCTGTCACCTTGTCTCTGCCCATCGTCCAGGGAGAGAGTAGCTGTCTATCAGGAGCTGAGGAGGATACACTGCCAGGAGCAAGTGTACAAGGTTGTATGAGCCCCGGAATAAGATTTGACCCTCGGACGGAGGCGAGGGAAATTTTCTCTCTGATGGAATTCAAGGAGCATATCCAACATAGCTAGGAGAAGCATCCGTCGTGGGCTTGGGTGGGGGACAGATTGTATGGGGAAGAGGAGGTCCCTGGGGACCCCGTGGAGTGAGTGGAGGAGGCCACCTGGGTGTCTGAGGAGGGTGGAGAAAGTGACAGGGTTGGGTTGTCAAGGTTGCTGCTGAGATTTCCTGTCAAGCTTCCTCCTGAGTGTGGCCTGTGTTGAGGCTGCCTCTCTACACCCCGCCAGCCTGGCACGGCCAAGCCATGCCCTGGCTCTATTTCTGGGTGGCCTTCCCGTCCCAGGAGGGAAGCCTAGCCAGTCATGTGAGGTCAAGATGTCCCTTCAGATCAAGCAGCCCCAGAAACATCTTTTAGGGGATGCAAATGGCCACATCCACCATGGAGACAGGCCTTGGCATATGCTCTGGCCTGCCCAGGGATACAGTGCTGATGGTCACAGGGAGCCTGAGATCCTAGGGCCCAAGCCATGGCTGTCACACCACATTTGCGGCAAGAGGGGACTTTGGAGGGTTGAATGGTTAGAGAAGGAGTATGTTCTACATCCATGCTAACTGCTGCCAGGGGCGAGAGTCCAGATACAAGAGCTTCTGGAAGAAACTCAAGAGAGGCTGCAAGAAGCCTCAACAATTGGTGAGTGTGCATGCCTGAGGCCAGGGGCTTTCTAGAAGGAGTAGTTGAGGGGGGTCCCCCAACCCAACCGACCTGTTGGCCCACTCCCTTAATGCCCCATCACACCTGGCCTCTGCTCAGATGGCATGTTGCAGCAATGAGTTGCAGCCACAGCACTAAGGCCTGCACAAGAGTAGAGGAGCAGGTGAAGGGCAGGGCCACAGACCTTGCCCGTGTGTCAAGTGCCAGCCCTGGAGGGGCCCAGACCTAGATAGATTTCCCCATGCAGGGCTGTGTCTTTGGTATGGGGTAGAGGGTGGATCATTGAGGAATGAGCCTGTCTTGCCCCAAGTTCTGCTAGATAGATGGCTCCATGGGACTGGGGTAAGTCGGGTTCTTGCGAGGAGCTTAACAGGACTCTTCTGATCTTTCTGCACCCAATGCCACAGGACTATCCCGAGGGCACAGTCCCTTACCTGGGCACCGTCCTCACACACCTGGCCTCACTGCACAAAGACCAAGATTCCAAGGATGTGAGTGAACAGGGCCCCAGCCCTGGGAAAGCAGATTGGGGACAAAGAGCCTCTCCCTGCCCCTTGACCTCCAGCAAGAGCCCACGTCCTCCCCAGCCCCAGAGTGCCAAGCACCACAGCAATCCTACTTGTGATGCCCTATGCCCTCAGACCTCAGTGCTGCTGATGACATGGGGCCATGTCTCAGAGGGTGGTGAGCAAGGGTGGCAGTGTGACAGCAGGTGCTCAAGCTGACATAGCATGTGTGAATAGCATGGCCTTGTCACTGGAAGCCTCAAGTCTCTGCCATGTGCACAGAGAGTTGAGCAGTGAGCTCCCTGTCCTCAGGACCTAGGCCTCCCTGCCCTAGACTGAGAGCAATCCTAGTCCAGCTGTGCACCCAGCCTGCCCTCTGCTGGAAGGACTTGGTAGGGCGCCAAGTGGAAACAGCATTTTCTTAGCACATATTCTTTGCTTTGCAGGGCTCTTGGCTGAATGTAAAAAGAAGACGAGAGGTGAGAAAATGACACCTTCCTCTGCAGGCAGCCAGCTGTGCGGGTCCCTTAGGTCCTTCCTTCCCTCTGATGTGGATGGTCACATCACTTGTCCTCCAGAGGTCAGGAGATGGGGCCTTGAGCTGGGGATCTAGGACAGCGTGCTGGCGTTGGGCACTGGATCTCAGTAGAGAAAGGCGAGTGTGTTGGGGAGAGACAAGAGTGAAGCCAAGTGAAGACCCGAAGTCAGCTGCCTGGCCTGCCTTGCCCTGGTCCAGGTCCATCACCACTGTGTCCTTTCTCTCAACCAGGAATTCAAGGTGATGGCACTAATGAAGGAACTAAAGGGCTCATGTCAGGAGCTCCAGGTGGTTCCTGACATGAACTTCGTATCTTGGTTTAACAACATGAACCGCCTAAATGAGTTGGAAAGGTGAGCTGGGGTAGGCAGTGGGGGCAACAAACATGGGAATCCCCAGCACCAGTCCATGAGAGCCTGTTGTCTGAGTCAGCCTCCCACCAGACCTGTTGAAGGAAGGGTGTATGAGCTCCTGAGTCCCCAGGGCCCCTGGGAGGGAACCCCCAGGGTGGAGCCTGCTGTCCAACCAGCTACTTCTTGTCTTAGCTCCAAGCTATCCAGGGAGCTGGAGCCTCCCCGCCGGGTACTTGTCCTGAGCAGGAACAACAAGAGGAGCCCTCCCCCGAGGAAGCGCTCAGGAAAGTAAGTACATTGGCCCAGGGGCCAGGGACTCCCCAGGGTCTGGGTGGTGGGACAGGCAGCCTGATGAGCTGGGGCTGCCATCCCACCACCTGCCACACAAGCCTTTGTCTGGGTGGTGTGGCCTGAGCTCTGCCCACCTCACTTCCTTCATTGGGGTCCCACGGTGGTCCTCAGAGGATTGGGCATATGGCTCCTTGAAAATGAACAGTAAGGAAGGCTGCCTCAAGCCCAGGGGGCAGTGGGTGTGGGACAGCCCTGTGGTTCAGGGAAGCCCTGGAATTAAGGCAGTCCCTCCATTCAGTTGCCAGGCTTTGACAAGAGAGCTCAGCAACAATGGCAGTTCCCAGTTGGAGACAAATGAGCAGCTCAGCGGTGGGAATGGCAGCCATGCACCCAGCATGCACTTGGGCTGCTCACCCAAGCCTTCTTCACACTGCAACCGATTATTTCAGTCGGCCCCAAACATCTGCATGGCAAAGATGACAGAATATGAGGGAATCTTGCCGTTCCTGAGCCCCCAGCCCTCCCGGAGAGCTGGGCATGGGGCTGTATCCTAGGCTGTCCTTTCTTCAGCCAAGATGCGTGCACTCCAACCAGAGAAAATCATATTCTCCAATGAGTTATGGGAAATGCGTTGCACAATGCACAAAGACTCAAATGTCAGGTCATTTAGATTAAAAACCTATGTGGAAACACTAATAGCGTGTTAAAACCATTTCTTTACAAGAGCAAGGTTTTGGTGGGTGCTTTTCTTTGCCTTCCTTAATGGCAGAGACTTCTGCATATTCTGTTCTAAGAAGAAATCCTTTCAGGCTTTGAGCTCATTTTTTTCCTGCAGAATGAGCAAGAGCAGGTCCCTCTAGGGGCTAGGCTTTCAGTCAGGTGTTCTCATGAACTGTTCCACACGCCTGGAAATCTGAGTGTTGAAATGTCTCCTTTGCAACAGCCATCATCTGTGTGGGAAGCTGCTGGCTCCTGTGCAGGCAGGGAATCCACCTCAACCTGCTGGGAGGGACTGGAGTCACCATGCAGGACCCTGGGGGGAAATCAAATGAGGCCACACCAGACCCAGGGCAGTGCTTCAGGGAGGGAGACACTGCTGAGCTGCAAGAAGAGCTAAACGTAGTCAGACCAAAATCACAGTTCTTCCAAAGCAAGTACCTGCCTAAAACTATAAGCACACTGATAAAGGGAAACCCAGGGAAACATGTAAAGGAGAAGATACAGATCACAGAAAGCACATCAGTCAAATGCCAGAGCCACTCACAGTTTCCTAAGGGAATATAAACCCTCTTGACTCATCATTTCTTTGAGTTCAAGTAATTCTTCAATAGTTGCCCTCCTGAGCTCTTATGCCAGTTACAGGAAGAAGATATATTATCTTTTCTCCATTACACAGTTGAAGAAAGCCATGGCAAGAGCACTTCCCCTTTGTGTTTACAATACCAGAGTTGCAGTGAACAAAATTCCATCTGGCCAAGCAGACACACATGACCAGGAAGGAAAGTGGGGACTATGCTTCTAGACTCCTCCACAGAGCAGTAGCAAAGGAGCCCAGCAAGAGATCAATAGAGGTTAATGCACTTAATGTTGTTTCAATCCTCTACTGTAAATTACCTGCCAGGTGCTTGTGACTCACATCTGCAATTTCAGTGTCTCAGGAGCCTGAGATCTTCAACCTTCTACAACTGAGATACACACTGTCATTCCAGATATCCTTGCAGACTGTTGAAACCTAAGACGGTCAAAATATAAGCTTTCATATCCATGACCATACAGTGGAGTTCAGATTTTGCATGAAAGCTACCTTTCATGAAATGGTAAATTCTATCAGATGCAAGAATAGAATAGTCAACCCAACTTCCTAATGGAATCACTGCCCAAATGAATGACCTAACAGCATCAGTGCTGGATGTGATGAGAGGGGAAACAAAGCTGAAGATACAATGTTTCGTTGTAAAGAGAAATGTTTCCTTTCTCCTGTGAGGAGCTTTCAGATAGCTTTCCTTATTTTGTCTTCAAAGATCATTGAGAAAGAAGTATCCTTTTAAGTGGATATTTTGGTTCAGCCATTTATCGGGAATTTCCAGTTTTATTGGATTATAAGCAGCAAATATGTACCACAATTTACAATCTTTTCGTAGAGCTTTTATAAGAAAAAATTTAGTGCTTTTTCTAGCTCTTTCCCAGGTCTTTCTCCTCCTCCTCCCCCACCCCCCACTGAGGGTCAAGATGGCCAGGTGTCAGCCAGAAGGATGAATAAACCTATGCCTTACCTGAAAAGAAAAAAGAAAAAATGTATTTGAGATCAATAAAATTGTGTATTGCCATTGCATCTACTACAGATGACTTGTTATCCACTGTCTGTAGCATACAAATTCTTATTTTAATCTACTAACATATTTGTCATTGAGATAAAATATTTTTCCTAATTTTTTTTTTGGGGGTCCGGTCATGGGGCCTCAACTCTGGGCCTGGGTGCTGTCCCTCAGCTCTTCAGCTCAAGGCTAGCACTCTACCACTTGAGCCACAGCACCACTTCCGGCTTTTTTCTTTTTGCTTATGTGGTGCTGAGGAATCGAACCCAGGGCCTCAGGCATGCAAGGCAAGCGCTCTACCACTGAGCCAACTTCCCAGCCCCTTTCCCTAATTCTTATATACTGAGATGTGAGGTTAGTTGTGTCATAATTTGTGTGTGTGTGTGTGTGTGTGTGTGTGTTGATCCTGGGGCTTGAACCCAGGGCATAGGCACTGCCCCTAAACTTTATGCTCAAGGCTATTACTTCTGGCTTTTTCGTGGTTCATTTTAGATAAGAGTCTCTCGGACTTTCCCACCCAGATTGACTTTGAACTGCACTCATCAGATCTCAGCTTCCTGAGGAGCTAGGATTATAGGCATGAGCCACCAGTGCCCTATATGATGTTAGTTTTTATCATTGTTGGTGACATACCACACTGGTAATTTACTCCCTACTCTTCTCTCAGGCAAATCTATCATATCCCTTCCTAGTTTTTCCTAGTTCAGGTTGGACCAGGATCCTTTGAACCTGCAGTCATCCATGGAGCTACACGCACAGGTGCATGCCGCCACACCACACCCAGCTTACTGTTTGAGGTAGGGTCATGCTAACAGTTTTATTCAGCCTGGCCCTGAAGTGTGTTCCTCCCAATTGCTGCCTCCCCACTAGCTGGGACGGCATGCATGAGTCATGTGTCCAATCTCATGTAATGTTTATCAGGCATGAGGAAGGGGGAAGGTCGGAGATCTGTAAGACTCTTCAGGGAATGTTAGCATACAACCTTCTGAGCTCCATCCAATATCTATGAATACCTGGAACTGAAATTGCTTCAGAGCCCATGTGCTCAAGGCTGGCCACTAGCCTCTGGTGTTACTTAAGAAGCAAAAGGAAGTGAAGTCATGGGGTCCCCATGGGAAGGGTTGTTGGGACCTTGGCTTTGCCATTATGTCGTTTCTGCTTCCTGACCATCACCAGCTCAACAGCTTTGTCATGATTTCTGCCTCCACACAGGCTCAAAGAGAGGGGGCCAAGTGACCATGGATGGAAATCCATAAAACCTTGGACCAAAAGGATCCTTTTGTCCTTTTATAGGCTTTGGTCAGGTGTTTGGTCACAGCCACAGAAGATGACAAAAGTGGTAGTTTTGGCCTGAGTCTGTGAACTGCTTTTGTGTGCTACATGTGGAAACAGGAGGTAGAAACAATAGGTTGAGGAGGCTAGCCAGCTCTATCTGCACACTGCTGTGCAGTAGGACTTTCTGTTGTGACTAACATCCCCCGAATGCTCTGCAACCCCATAGTCACAGGTGGCTACTGGACACTTGGAATGGGACTGGAGCAATTGAGAGAATAGTCAGCATTATTGGACTTGAGTAAATATAGTGTTCATAACCCTACCTGAGAGTAAGGACTTGGATAAAGAATGGGTGGAAGCATTCCTGGGACCTTGACCAGAGAGCTTTTAGTCACAAAATTACAGGAAATGACTGACTCCTCACTTGCAGAAGACAAGAATTCTGCCACAAACACAGAGCCACAAATTCCGATTTGTCAGGGTGTCCTTACTTCTAACGGAGATCTCTCCAGAGCTGCCATCTGCTCAACACCAGAACATGGATAGGTTCAGAAAAACCTGAGGCTCATTTCTTTGGCCATACTGCTTTGCTTTTCTGTCTTAAAGATGGAAGGCTCCTAAGAATCCCTGGCTATTTCTGAATACACAATAGCTCATTTCATAGCCTCTAACCTCCTCTGCCGTTTGACTGAAGAAATCTGTCTTCCTCTTCCATGAGCATCTTTTTCTTCTCTGCTTCTATGACAAATCTTGCATTGGGCTGTCTTGCAAAGGGCTATCTATAGATGTGATGTGAGATCACATGGAACACAAGTAAAAGCTAATTATGCACAGGCATGACTAAGTCACTCAGGTTTACATGCACATCATGGAAGGACCCCATCAATTCCATGGGGAAACTAAGCATATGGGATACACCTATAATCCAGGCTGTATGGAAGGCAGAGGTAGGTGCATTGTATTTGTATATGTTCCTCATTCTTGGAATCATTCTTTGGAATGGAATTTCTCCAATTGGACTTGATGAAATCTGTGTGTGTGTGTGTGAAATGAACATTTCAAGGGTTATGTCGTCTAGTGTTTTCCTAGTGGGTGATGAACCGGCTTCATTCCATAGCTGACAGACAAAGCAGCCATGGAAATAAAAAGAGCAGCCCCCAGACAAAAGTAATTATTCCCCAATTCTAAAAAGAGTAGATGAAAACAGGACGTAAGG
This sequence comes from Dipodomys spectabilis, assembly GCF_019054845.1. NCBI lineage: Eukaryota > Metazoa > Chordata > Mammalia > Rodentia > Heteromyidae > Dipodomys > Dipodomys spectabilis. The sequence goes on from NW_024871988.1 coordinate 52,885, forward strand.
TAATATTCCATGAAATAAGATAATAGTTATGAAGAATGGGAATTAAATTCGTTGGAAAAAGTAGTACTTGAGAACAAAACTAGGCAAAGGAGAAAAACAGGAGGATGTACAGGAATAAAGCTGATAGAAAGCAGGGTGAGAAGAAGAGAATAGAGAAGATCCAGATAATGTGAAATAACAGAGAAAATAATATAACATACAGCATAACAAAATCAAGTTAAAGAATTTTAGGTTGAAAGATGATGAAGCAGCAATAAAGGCACAAGGCTCCTCAGTTCAAATTCCAGTTCAGACAGATAGAAAGATGAAGCAAGGAAGGAAGGAAGGAACGAAGGAAGGGAGGGAAGGGAAAGGAAAAAGAAAGCAAGATAGAAAAAGGGAGGGAGGAGGGCGGGAAGGAAGGAACGAATGAACGAAGGAAGGAAGGAACGAAGGAAGGAAGGAACGAAGGAAGGAAGATAGGAAGCGAGGAGGGAAAGGAAAAGAAACAGGAACAAAGCAAAGAAGGAAGGAGGAAAGAAGAAGAGGAAGGAAGTAAAGTCAGAGGAAAGGAATGATGGAACAAAGGAGGAAGGAAAGATGAAGAGGGGCTGGAAATAAAGAATGAAAGACACCAAAATCATCTTTTGTAGTCACAGACCTAAGGCACAAAGAATCAAGCAAGTTGATGTGAGCTGACAATTAGATCCAATTTCTAATTATTAAACAGAAAATAGTATTTGTTACAATCCACTGTATGGTATATAGTTTTTATAAGTGATATAGGATGGTGCTTCAAGCAATGTTATTTAGTAAGACTGGCTAGAGTGGTCAGTCAGTTGTGGTTTTGTAAAGACAGAATGTTCAAAGCATTTAGAGGTACCCCATACATCACTGCATTTGTTTTATTTTGTTACAAACAATAAGCTTGTCTCCCAATTATCCATACACTTATTGTAACTTCTCAAATAAATGAAACTATCGTGAGCAAATGTGACTTCCTTTTTTGATTTTGTTTTGTTTGTTTTTAAGTTGCAGAGCTTTTCTACTATTCACATCATCAGGTTTGATCACAGTAACATTGTACTTTTCTCCCCCCTGGGGAGGGGGGGCGGAAGGGGGGGAAAAATAGTATGTCACAGTCTGGGCTCAAAATCATGATAATGAGAGGTGTGGTGTTTAGAAATGCCTATTTTCTAAAGTGTGGTGAAATTTGATCACTGATAGCTTTGTGTGTTCTGCGGTATTTCCATTCCCCAAACTTCCACTTAGAAACAAAGCATGCTTCTTATATGTACCCACAGGGGAAGCATCACCAAGTTTTTAGGAAGGGAGCAAAAAATAGTGCATAGTTCAGCATAGGTGATCCTGACAGAATTCACATTGACATTCATGGCTCATGTAGATCAGAATGATCAAGGAGAGAAACTTCAACCACATCCTCTACAAGACTCAAACGACAAAGTTACCATCTGTGACTTCTTCTCTATCCATATTTTTCATGGCAAGTAGCTGGCTGAGGGTGGCTATTTGTCTCAGATGTCTTTCTGAATGAACACACATCCACAGACACACAAACAGAAACCCAGACAGGCAAACAGGCACAGGGAATCCAGTCGGCATAAAATTGTTCACTGTCATCAGAGAGGAAATGATTTTCCTATGGCTTTGGAAATGGATGATGGATGAACTGGAAGTCTACTGTTCCGGTTAGTTGTAAGAGTCATTAGTTCACGGTTTGGGATAACCTTTGAAAACTCCAGACCCAGAGACCAAAGCTACAAGATGGAGGAACAGAAAACAGTGACTTTCAGGGCTGAGACATGCAAAGAACGAAACATAATCTGAAGTCTTTCATTGTCTAAAATAAGGGGTAACCAGTTGTTTGTAGCTACAAGTCATGCAGTAATGAACACCACTGTACAGGAAACTTAGCCAATACTATAAAGATACTTACCAACATATTCCTAATTTCATCCCCCATCATCCTCTCCTAATGTGTAGCAGGATACAATTTTTTTATACTGTGAAAGAGAAATAAAGTATAAATGCACATGAATATAATGATGAAAGTATACTTAGAAATTTTGTTTCTAGTAAATACTCATGCCTCAAAAAACCATACAAGGTAAAGGAGCAAAATGTCTTTGATGTCTGAGGCCAAAATGTTTCTGAGAAGTAGTATTATATTATTCAAACACCCACTTTGTTCTCAAGGGGCGTGGTGTGAATGAATGTTCCCAAAAGGCACGTATAAAATTGAGATTTGGTGCCCAGCCCTGGTGCTAAGAAGAGCTCATGAAGCTTTTAAGAGGTGAACCCCAGAAGGAGGAAGTTATGTCCAAATATTATGTGCGGCGGGAGGCAAGGAGGACATGTGTGCGGGCGGGGTGGGGGAGAGCAGGGAGGCAGCAATAGTGACCGCCACCTCTCCACTCTTTACCCTTCTTAGCTCCCATGAGGTGATGAACTTAGTTTACCATAAGACACCCACCACCATGTTCTGCCCACCACAGCACCATAGTCAAGAGCTTGTGCACTGAAACCTCTGGAGCCACAACCCTAAATACACCTTTCCTCCAGATGTAGTTTAGTGAAATCACAGAAATGCAATCTCTTTAAAAACTTAGAAGAGGCAACAATAGACAGCATTACATGACCTGAGGATAAACTATTTCACCATTCATTATTTCGCACTTTCTGTTGACCAAGCTAATGACTTTTAACAAGGAGCACATTTGCACCCTGCACTTTTGCAATGGTTTTGCCATTTAACAGTGGAGAGGAAAATATGAAAGACTTTATTTTCCGAATAAATCAAGGATTCTTACTGAATGTGGACCATTTACCATCCCTGCTCCTTATTTTCATGCATCTTCTTTTGGGTACTGTGATCAGGATAGTAAAGTAAGATGATAATGGTGTGAAAATTTGTAAACCCAACTCTTTGGTTTCTTCTTCCAGTGTGTCTGTCTTCCTTCAACAGAAGGTGTGGTGGCATCCCCTAGTACCTCAACGAGAGTCATCACCCTACTGGAACAGTCACGGGACTCACCTTAGTCACCCCTGCTTTAAATCTGAGGGCACAGTCACCACTGACCTGTATCTCAGCAGCACAAAATGACAAACAACTAAAACATAGCCATTTTGTTTATCAACACCTGGCCACATGAATGTCAAATTGCGGGGAATAAGGAGACAAAAATCAGATTGAAGGAGTTGAAGGGTTATAGGATGGAAAGGACTAGAAAACAAACACTGAAACTCCTGAAGCAATTTAGTAGCTGTGAGGTGGTAGAGAATGGTTGGTATCTGTACAAAAGCATATTAGGATGATGTATAGAGGAATGGTAGTTTAAAACTAAAAACATTGAATCATATCGAAAGGTCGAAGGGAAGAATCCAGTCAAGAAATAATTACATGAAAGTGAAAATTCTGATTTCTATTTCTCATTGAAAGTAATTTTCACCAATTCCTATGAGGGAAAAATGTTAAGGAAAATAGTCTTCCTGCTGAAACTTGCTAGAAACAATTTTTTGTCTACTAAGAACCATGACCAATAACAAGGAGCCATTGTGGAGCATTGAAATCATCAATGAGCTGGCTGAACCGCGGGAAGATGGCACAGGTGCTGTAGGGGGAGACAGGTTAGGAGAGGGTCCCGATGAATGGGGAAAGGAAGGATGGGAAAACACAGTCATAATACTCAAGGCACATAGGTGAAAATGGAAGCAGGTAACTGTAAGAGACGGGTAGGGTTGAGAGAGATGCAGAGATGATAAAAGGGGTGACATTGATCAAGATATATTACACCCATAAACTGACATTATAAAACTACCTAAAGATGTTAAAGAAGAAACATAATAGTCCTTATGACATTGCTCTGAATATTTAAAGTTGCATTTGCAGCATCAAATATGGGAGAAAATACAGAAAAGTGTAAAGAAGAAAAATAATTACACTTCTTTCCCCAGACATACCAAACCCAAACTTCCTCCTCTATTTTTTTGGTCTTTAATATTTTTGTGCCAGTCCTGGGGCTTCAACTCAGAGCCCGATTGCTCAAGGCTAGTGCTCTACCACTTGAGTCACAGCTCTATTATTGGCATCTGGGTTGTTAAATGGAGATAAAGGTTTCAGGGACCTTGCTGCCAAGGGAGGCTCTGAACCTCCATTCTCAGATCTCAGCCTCCTAATTGGCTAGGATGACAGACTTGAGCACAGGTGTTTGGCTAAGCTTCACTTCTGTCTGATAAGGGCTTTGGCTGATTGCCTTCCAGAGGCTCCAGACTCCTACTCAGTGGGGTCAGGGTTTTGCCTGTGAAAATAGAGTCTGGTTCTGTCACCTAAGCTCATCACTATCTAAGCAGGGTTTCTGCAGCCCAGGCTGGTGAAGGAAATCCACGCAAGGTTCCCTCATACCCTGGTCAGCAACAGGGGTGTACTCCTTTCTAAGCTTAGCTCTAGAAAATTTTCTTGAAACTATAACTTCTCATGCTTTCAAAAGAACAAAGAGGGGGGCTGGAAGGAACTAGTTTACAATACCAAAGTATAAGAGGTAGACATTGTCTTGACAGGTGGCTTGTGCTTCATCTTTACAATGCTTGTATTATAACAAGTGTACCATTAGGGGTTGAATAATAGTGTGATAAGGATTGTATATTGATTTTTTTTATACCCTTCTTGCTATGCCATACATATACATGTTCAGCCCAATGAAGAATAGGAAATACTAGAGAACAGTTTACTCCTATTCTGAACATGTACAGTTTTTCTTTGACATTCTTCTCTTAAAAATGCAACGTACCAACTATTCGCATTGCATTTGCATTTTATTAGGCATTACCATGATTCACAGACACAGGCTATTTGCAAACGTTACCTTATTTTACACCAGGAAATTCAGCCTTCAATCCACCCAGGACTGCAAGGAGCCACTGGAGCTGTCTCTATGGTTTGATGCTATTCTTTCCTAATGGGGCATAGTGTGGCTTTTATGAGATAATCAATAGTGCAGGTTTGTACTTGAATCTCCTTTTCAGAAAGGACCCCAATTGTTTCACTAACTGCAGAAAAATAAATATCCAGCAGAGGGAGCGCAACTGTTGCTCATTTTAGAGGTCTTCAGGCTTTAGGGGAACTGGTTGTTTGTGGATGCATTATTGTTTGATAAATGATTCAGGAACACTGCACACGTGATATTCAACACATAGTAAGTACAGTGCATAGGACAGGTTTAGGGAATACTACATTGCTAACCTGCTTTGTTGAGTATGTGTGTGTACACACAAGTGGAACTATTCACTATGGAGCTAGCCGAGCAGTGCTGTCTGGTCCAGCCTGAGCCAATGGCAAGCAGGGTTCAGAGACCTGTGTGATCTCACAGCATTTCCATCAGAGCTGCTGAGTTGGGTGAACTGGAGCCTGGAGAGCCATACCATTTAAGAGAAAGGAATTAAGAGGCAAGGAATGAGATGTGATATTATGTTTGCAAAGGTCCTGCCACTTAAAGCCTGCTGGAAAAAATCAAGGTAGGTCGGTATTATACACAATATGGTGGTGATTAGACTATTATTATTAAATATTGTTAAAGAAATATCCAGCCAGACCTCATTTCAGAAGACGCTTCACTCCAGACAAAACTACTTTACTGAGCAGACAACTCCTAAACAGAAAAGAGTAAGAGGGAGTTTCTAGGCATCATCAACTTTATGTGATCTTATTTAAAACTTTGTCAAAAGGATGATCATCAGCTCTATCCACTTAGCTGCAAATGACATACTACCTCTTTTGATGGCTAACATTCTGTGGTAAGTAAAAACAGAGTGGGCAATATTCCATGGTATATATGTATCATATTACTGATAGTCCTTGCCTGGTATGTATTATGTTTTCTTTATCTACTCATCAGTTGTTGGGCACTTGAGCTGATTCTACCATTTTGCTATTGTGTACAGCACTACAATCCACTTAGGTATGCAGGTGTCTTTCTTGTGTATTTACATGCCTTCTGGTATATGCCCAGTGGTGGTGTGGTAGGATTATAGGTGAGTATGCATTCAGTTTTTGGAGGAACCTTCCTATTGATTCCATAGTGGTTGGACTAGTTTATATTCAGCATGATGGTTCCTCCCTCATTTCCCTTCCGTGCCACTATTTATGTTGATTTCCTGTAACTGCTAATCTGACTAGACTGAGTTGAAATATTTTTTCCACTCAAGGCTATGAGGTATGCCTCAAATGACAAAGCACCAACCTTAGTGAAAAGTAAGCAAGAGCCTAATGCTCTGAGTTCAAGCTGAGTATTGGCAAGTACGTGTGTGTGTGTGTGTGTGTGTGTGTGTGTGTGTATACGCGCATGCACTCACATGCACACTCAGAGTGAATATAAAACCTGAGAACAAGGGAGAGTATCTTACCAACATCCATTCTCTCCCTCCAAAGTAAAAATACAATAAAACAGCAGAATCTCAGGTTGTTTTAGTAGAAGTAGAGGTAGGCCTCAGTTTAACAAAGCTTTTAAGGGAATACAAACCAGCTGGTAACAGAATGCATTACACCAGTTCTTTTCATTTAGAAATGACTGTAATTCATCCTTGCCTATATGTCAGCAGGGCACTTCTGCATTCTTGAAGGAATTACGTAGCAAAAATAATGAGTTGAGATTTTAGGAGGAACGATGAAATAGCCAATGTGGATCTTTAAGTGATTCTGGCAAATATCTGAATTAAGAACCTGAGTAGAAATTACAAAATGATTAACAATAACATCAACAGAACTGGCCAATCGGATGAATTGGGGGCAATCCATTGGATTACATTTATCCACCTCAGCACCATGAGGTACACAGCTCAGACCACCTCTGTCTGAGAAAAGTAAAAACTGAGGTGGAGGGAGATCACTGAATTACCCCAATTGCCCAGCTGGTATACTCAGAAACAAACTTGAACCCTTATTTAGCTTTGACTTCAAAGACTCCTCCTTTTCCTATTCCCAATATCCAATCAATCAGCAAATCCTTTAGTGTTCTTATC
>NW_024871989.1:0-20000 GCF_019054845.1 Dipodomys spectabilis
ACTCATCAGAGATTTGACAAACATAAAATCTGTCTTCTATTTCTATCATATTCCTCTACAGTAGTAAATTTTAGTTTTCTTCTTTTCCAAAACGTATAGGTAGTAGAAAATATTATCCCATGTAAAATAAAATAATCACAAACCACTGCAAAAAGCCACTTAGAAAGCTGGTAGTTAGGAATACATTCTAAGACTTTTAAGGGGCTTGTAGTGAGCATGGACAGCTCATAGCTGGCGAGCTAGTCAGACATGGCTGTGGGTCACGTCTCTATGATCAGGAAGAGTGCTTCAACTACTTCTCTAGATGACACAACCAGATCTAACCGGCTCTACCCACACTACATCTTCATGTTTTTCATTTCAAAACTCTTTTATTTAGATGTGGAATTTATTTTCATGTCTTCATTCAATCTGTTCTGCATTGTAGTGAGCTAAATAGGCTCTGTAAAATCACTCCCTCCATTCATGAAACCAATATGCTTAGCTAGGGCTTCTAAGAACGTGTTTTCTTGCCTTTTCTATTTGCTCAATTCTTTTCTGATCCCAAACCTTTTTGGCTTATGTAATAAGAGAAGTCTTCACTATCTCATGTTAATGAGGATATTATATTTTGTGCGCTACTAAGAAATGTGAAATCATTGGTTTAAAGTTTCCAATCAGAATTTTTTTCTGTGGTTCAGTGTTTCACGGGCAAAGACATTGTGTAAAGTATTACAAACAGAAAAGTGTAAACCCAATACCTTCTTTCATTATTGAGGGCATTTTCTCCCTAAATATTTGGAACCAAATTATCGTTTTCAGAGAATTACTGTTTGGTAATTAAAGTCAATTCACAAATTTTGATATCATTTTTTTTTAAGATCTTTGAATTTAAATTCCACTACAATCTTGTTTCACACAGTAAGAATAGAGTTCCTGGGTAAGGACAATTCTCAAGGAAACCTACAGGATTTATAGCAAGGTTTCTGAGGTTTGATTGTTTAGTGTGAAAATGAGCCATCTTCACCCACATTGCTCCCTCTCAGCTAAGTCTCCATGGATTACTTTGCATGAAATCCTACTTTCCCAGGCAATTTTAAATTTTCATAATAGGCTAAGTTGTTAAAAGTTTTAACAAATAAAAATTTACCTGTTATAATTTTAAAACTCTTTTGAAATTCCTTTATTAGAACCACGAATTCACCAATCCTAACCCCACTTTTACCATCAAAAACAGTTAACATGTTGTTTTCATGATATAGTTTCCATAAAACTATTATTTTCCAGTGGTTTTGTTATGCGTATATATATCCATATAAGCTGATTCTGAACAAAATGAACCCCAAGATATGGAAACAGAGAGTATTATTTACGGCTATTGTTTTTAATGTACTATGTGATTTCTATTTTCTTTGTGTTTTTTTCCCCTATGCTTTATTCCCTGCTGTATTTGATTATGGTAGCCTGTGTATTGTGTATATATTTACCTTTATTAGAGAAGGGAAGAGGAACCGCAAAACGGTGAGACAAAGGACAAAGGCAAACCAATGCAATAGCAATACTCACAAGACAATATGTTGGAAATGTACATTACAACTTGTGAGGGGTATTGGGGTGAAGGAAAACTGAAGAAAATGAGAGAGGAGGTAACAAGTTTGAAAAGTTATGTATTCACTACCTTAAAAATGCTGTAATCCCACTGTACATCACTTTGACAATAAAATTAAATTTAAAAAATAATCTGCATGAAATAAAATTACACTGTATTGGTATAGTAAATATTATTCTTTATGTAGTAACTTTTTAAAAATCAATACTGGTTGGCGTCTAATTTGAATTAATTACCCCTTTTTAATCAGAGGACTATCAACTTGAATGCTATCTGACTAGAAAATATTTTCACAATATACTTACCAATATTTTGAAAAAATAATAATATATTACTTTCTCATACTAAAAGCAAAAACAGTTTAATTCTAAGGAAACCTATAACTTTTAAAAGTAAATAAGTTGTTAAGAAGACAGAATACATGTGTTCTTCAACATTACAATGACTAATAATTACTCATTTTCAAATTAGGAAGATTCCATACCTGAGAGATTCAAAACAGTACCGGCTTGCATGTTATGTAATTCTGCAATAGATGCATTTTCCAATGGGGTGTTACAGATTGAGAGTCAACAGAAGAATAACCACATTCTGGTTGAGGATAAAACTATGTAGCATCGGTAATAATTCTTCAAGTGTAAGCAATTGTTTATAACAAAAAGCTATTATTTTTATGACCACCAATCCCAATATTGATGATATAGAGTCATCCTAGCCCAACAGTTTAGAACTTTTAGGGTGCACCTCAAACTTCCCTTAATACACATCATGAATAGCTTATCTCTATTGTGAAAAAATGCAACTCCGCTAATGTGATGCCATACATGATTTGGAAAGAACACCACAATAAACTGGGGTGTATCATTCCCTCCCCCACTGCTATTCTTGAGATCCGAACACTTGAAAATATTATTTATATTTATACTTTTTTAACTATCATAAAAATTCTGGATGCTAAGATCAGAAGATTACAGTTCAAAGCCCAACCAGGCAGGAAGATTCCCTAGATTCTTATCTCCAATAAAATTATCAGCAAAAGCTAGACACAAGTGGCATTGAGATTGAAGTGGTAGAGCACGAGCCTTGAGCACAAACAGGATCAGAGACAGTGTCCAGGCCCAGAGTTAAAGCCCTAGGACATACCAATAAAACAAAAACAAAAATAAAACAAAACCCAAACCTAACATTTTTCTCAGTGTATACAGTGGCAAATAATTAAGGAAATTGCTTCCTGTGTTACATACAGGTAGAAGAAAGAAGGTGTCACATGATTATTCTCTTCATACCATGTTATACCAAAGACTCCAAAAATTGCTCTTATTCTAAATTTATAAATTAATATCATCAATTTGTTGGAAACTCTGTCTACAACATTCATATTATGATTTTATTCATGAATTATTGGAATTATCTATTAACTAAGTTCTAATTATAACTCTCTTGAAAGAATATTCTAGGCAAATAGAATGCAAAATCATTTGTGAATTTGTCAATTAAACCCTCTACTTAAAAAGAATTTTTAGTATCCTATAGAATATGAAATTAAAAACAAAATCAAAATATTTATTTTAAATCTAAATTCTAATTTAGCAAGATCTTCAAAATCCTACATTAGTCGAACTTTGCTATTTTTCCAGGCTTAAGTTTTGTAAGCCTTCATCATTTTTTGGGATACAATAAAATGATGATTACTTACTTTTTCAAATTTTGGATGGGAGTCATGAATCATTTTGCATCTAGGAATGTTCTGTAATGAAGAGAGAATTTAAAACCCAAGTGAGGATTAAGTATGAGTTGCATTTCAACTGAAAATTTGACTTCTCAAAACACAATGACAAAATTAGCCCAAACTTCCAACTATGTATTCTTGTTTCTTTTGTTTTGTTAAGACAAAATTATACTACCTAGTCCAGCGAAAGTATCACTCTGTAATTTCACTCTTTAATCTCCTGCCTTAATCTCAGTGCTAGAATTCTAGAATTGTATCATATTGCCCTGCCATAGTTTCTTGGTTTATTTAATCTAGATACAGACTACCAATTCTGAATTTCTCCAGGGATACTTTACACCATAGTGACTGTTCAGACTGTTTATGTACCTTTTTCAAAGATGTTCTAACATTTGACACAGGATATGAATATTTTCAGATGCACCTGTGGGGTCTCTGATACATTTCTTCATGGATGCAATCCCTTTAATAATGATTAATTGACTCTCTTACTATCTCTGGTCCTCACATATGTAATATTGTCAAACATTTTTTTTATTTACTTTTTTTTACATTTTTTTAAATTTTTTTTTTATTTTATTTTTTTTGTGAACATACTGTACAGAGGAGTTACAATTACATGGGCAGGATAATGCGTACATTTCTTATCAAGCATTGCAGCCTCCTCCTTTGTTTACGCTTCACATCCCTATCAAACTTTTTGAAGGAAGTTCACTTGAGGACTTTCTAATATTAAAAATTATCACTTGATTCTAGTCTTATTCAGGATATGAACTCTGTTGTTTTCTAACTTTTCTACACATTCTGAGTTGTTTCATTTATGTATTTGTGTCCACATATACGTGCATCTGTGTGCATGTGTATGTTTGTATGTATGTATGCAAAAGCCTCAAGCTCTTATTCAGCAATCTTGCTCATAACTGGTATTCCATCACCTGAGCCATTCTTCCAATACAGCTTTTGGATGCTTTATTATATGTACTGTTGCAAAGACTGTTCTGCCCAAACTGGATGCAAACAGAACTTCCCAGACTCCTTTACATTCTTAGGTTTTATTTCTCCAGGAGTATCAACTTTTAAACTACAAACATTTTTGTGAGGGTAATGTCTAAGCTGTATCCCAGATTTTTAACTCAAGAATTGTTGGTTTTTTTTTGTTTTGGTGGAGTGTCCGATCATGGGGCCTGAACTCTGGGCCTGGGCGCTGTCCCTCAGCACTCAGCTCAAGGCTAGCACTCTACCACTTGAGTCACAAAGCCACTTTTGGCTTTTTTTTTTTGGTTTTGTGGTGTTGAGGAATCGAACCCAGGGCCTCATGCATGCATGGAAAGCGCTCTACCACTGATCCACCTTCCCTGCCCCTAACTCAAGAATTCTTATAAAGGTAGATGAACACACACATTACATATACTGAGTGTTCACTGTTAGGAATGTGATCATAAGCTGGTTCATGGTGAGATATGAGGATTGGGGTTCAAAGCCAACCCAGGTAGGAAAGTCCCAGAGACTCTTTTCTCCAATTAACTAAAATAAAACTGGAAATGGCACTGTGGATCAAGTGGTAGAGCATTAGCCTTGAGCTGAATAGCAGAGAGACAGCTCACAGGCCCAGAGTTCAAGTGCCAAGACCACCGCCAACAAAAGCATATACATATAAAAGTGAAGAAAAAAAAAGAAATGTGATCTTAGCCACCAGTTCATTGCTAGTATAATCCCTGCTGTCACAAGATGGACAATTTTTTTCCAGTGAAATCCATGCTCTTATATCTGACTTGCTTTGGAAACAGGATTATACTTCCATTCTACTTTCTACAAAGTTGCACAATTATCAAGCATGATTTAGAATGAGAGTGGCCACATACTTCATGTTCTATCTAGGAGTCTTGATTTCTGTATATCACTCCCATAAATCTACATACTGGACTTGGATTTAGTGTTTCAATGTTGTCTTATTTGTAGTCTTCTATATTGTATTGAGCCCTTATACTTAAACACAGAACTTCTCTTTCTCCTATTATTGCTATTGTTTCCCTTACTGTCAGCCCATGTACATTTTGGAAATTATGAACAGCACGTACACTCACAAAAAGAATGTTCTGAGAATCTTTTTCCCATTTAAAATTTGCCATTTCAGAGAACTTACAAAGTTTGAACTCAATGTACTCATGTATAATGTATTTATAAGCAATATAAATTTCATATTTTCTCTTTACTGAGTTGGCTCTGAAACACGTGTTACCCCAGGTACAAAGGTGTCCTAGTGTTATTTCAGTGAAGCCACAAAACTTTCATTATACCTCAAGCAGCACCATCGATTGTTACTGGAAGTAATTTTTACTGGATGTAGAAACTGACCCCAGGAGAGGAATGGAACATAGAGGAATAACAAAGTTCAAGTTACCTTGTGCTTTCCTTTTTACTGTACAAGAAATGTATCCCAAGGCTTGAAGGAAACTCTGTCCTTGGCTTTTTCGAGTGTGTTCTTTACTCATATAAAATTTTCTGTAAACTTCTAGTTGAGAGTATTAAAAATGGAAATAATGTATCATTTGAAGGCGAGCATAGAACAAAAGGAAATAACGTTGTTTTAAAAAGTGTTCTGCAAAGGAACAAAGACATGGAGGTTTTAAAGTGTCATATGGATGGATATTTCACCCCTGAGATGATTCTCTTGATGCAGGAGTCAGTTATCAATTCCTTTGGTCTGGTCCTGAGTTCTCCAAAACAATAAGAATTCCAAAAAAGCATGATCCAGTGAGTATGATCAACAAAAGGAGCCTCTTCTCTGACCAGTACTCCTTTAAGGAGGGTCCCAAAGAAATATCTGGGATTTTTGTTTGCTTGTTTGTTTAGTTTGTGCTGGTTCTGGGGCTTGAACCCAGAGGCTGGATTCTGTCCCTGGACAGTTGTCTTTCCTGCCCACCTGCCTCCAAAGCTAGTACTCTACTGCTTGAGCCAAAACTCCACTTATGGTTTTTTGGTGTTCAATTTGCGATAAGAGTTTGACAGACTCTCCTGCCTGGTTTGGCTTTGAATTAAGATAATACGAAAGTTAAGTGACATCAATTGTATAGATTTCTCTTTTGAGAAAAGAAATATTAGACGAAGTTTATTGTAAAGCTAATATGTGACAATTTTTAAAGAAAGAGAATATGTCTAGCAAAGAAGCCATAACTTAAATTACTCAACAAAAGTAGGTGCACTGAATCATTTTGAAATTATTTTTTTTTGCTTGGGAAGATTATTGATCTTGCCCTTCCTTTTGGGGAAACTTAAGGTAATATTTGCACTTTTTGTTGGTTGTGGGGCTTGAACTCTGATCCTGGGTGCACTTCCTCAGCTCTTCAGCTCATGTTGAGCACTCTACCACTTAAGCTACAGCACCACTTCCGGGTTTCTGGTGGTTAATTGAAGATAATGGTCTCATGGACATTCCTGACCAGGCTGGCTTTGAACCACAATACTTTGGTCTCAACCTCCTGAGTAGCTAGGATTACAGGCATGAACCACCAGCACCTAGCTCATATTTGCGCTTATGTGCACTGAATGACACTATGTAGACAAATAATGGAAATTTGAATCAAATGATGGCATTGCAGCTTTTCAGAAAATTTGAGGTAGCAATAAATATTTCCTCCTTTCCATGTTGTTTCATTAATGACTCATGAGCTATGGGACCCTTACATTAGCATCCTCTGCCATCTTTGTAGGTGTATTTAGTATCAGGAAATGTTCATAGAGTAATATAGAAAGACTCAGATATTTAGAAAGCAAAAATGATGAGGTATGAAAGAACAGCACAGAAGGAGATACGTTTATTACACAGAAATTAAGAAGTAGCCTAAGAGATTTAGAATGCTAAAGGCAATGAGTAATAAGACTAGTTGTTCAATAACCTAACATGGTTCTCTAAAACAATTTCTGGTATACCTTAATTACTGTCATTTATTCACTAACTCTGGAATTATTTCTTCTCTTCTGTCACAACTGTTAATTTGTCTCAGCCGTTTTGGTGCCATGAATGACAAAAAATATTTCCAAATCTCACTTAGACTACCCATCTCATTGTGATTAGCAGTGACGATTCAAATACCTGGAATGTTTGAATTTCCAGAATTAATCTTCACCTGACATCTAAGCACATTCATTAATTTCTGTGACCTAATGAACAAAACTTTTTTTTTCAACAAAATATCCTAATATAAATAAAGTACATGAATTAGGGACTATAGTCAGGTGTCATTATGGAGGAGCAATTATATATTCCAAGTATTGGTAACTTATTTTGTATTTACTAACTAAATTTTTTGTTTTGTTTTGTTTTATTTTATTTATTTATTTATTTATTTATTTATTTATTTATTTATTTATTTTTGCTAGTCAAGGGGCTTAAACTCAGGGCTAGGGAATAATTCCTGATTTTTTTTTTTGTTCAAGTCTATCACTCTGTCACTTGAGGCACAGCACCACTTCCAGTTTTTTTCTGTTTATGTGGTACTGAGGAATTGAACTCAGGGTTTCATGCATACTAGGCAATCACCGTATCATGAAGCCACATTCCCAGAGCCCTAAATGACTTTCTTAAGTTGACATTACATTTTCATTCCATAACTATGTACCATAATATTGGCCAGGTGCTAGAAAATGATGTAGAAAAGAATACAATAAAATAAATCCAGTAAGGCAAGATGGACAATATATAACCCTCACAGTCTAGCAAGGGCGCAGATGGCTTACCTCATGGAGATGTATCAACTCTCTGAGTGAGACACCTCCTGACCCACAGCCCACCTCCAGAATGAGTAGGCAATCTTGGGTTCCAGCCACCTGGGGACCTTGGGCCACCTCCTATAGCACCCATTCAATCAGTTCCTGAGAGAGAGAGAGAGAGAGAGAGAGAGAGAGAGAGAGAGAGACAGAGACAGAGACAGAGACAGAGACAGAGAGACAGAGAGAGAGAGAGAGGCAGAGACAAAGACAGAGACAGAGACAGAGACAGAGAGAAAACCAGAATTACAGTTAAATCCGGTGCCAGTGTCTTAGAACTCTAATCCTAACTAAACAGGAGGCTGAGATATGAGGATCATGGTTCATAGTCAACCCAGGCAGGAATGTTTGTGAGAATCTTATCTCCACAGAACCACCAGAAAACTGGAAGGGGCACTGTGGGCTCAAGTGATAGAACACTAGCCTTGAGCTGAGGAACTCGGGAATAGTGCCCAATCCTAGAGTTCAAGACACACGACTGAAAAGAAGTGGACTTCCCACCACAAGAAGTGGACTGAATAGCACCCATTGTCCTAGGGAGCATGGTAGAGAATTCAGGCCGAGCATCCTGTGAACTTGAGATCATAAGTAGGTCACCTGGCTTCTCTGTGCCTCGGTTTCCCCAGCTGCAAAACTGAACAAAGTGAATGATCCCCTTCCTCATGAGTATAGGGTAATAATGAAGGAGAGCCATGTTTCGGTTTATAATCCCACACCTGTTGCATGATTAATAACAGGCTGTACCTGAGCCCTTTCTGGTATCTTCCTGTCATATGCTCACAGAATTGCCAAAACATAATCTGAAAGCTGATCCCTCTCTGCCTAGCCATTCTCCAAAGATCTCTCTGTATAAATCCCTTGTTTCCTCACAACTGTCCAGTGAGGATACTGAGGTCCAATGGTTGAGGCCCTACCAAGAGCTTCATGTGTGGTGAAGAATCCACTGCTGTAGACTGAGTTTGAGATAATCCATCTAAACCAACTACTGAGCATGGTGCCACATGTCTACCATCCCAACTAGAGAAGACCAGGCTTGGTGGAGCATATCTTTCACAGGAGTACTGCGATCCAGCCCAGACTGAGCATATATTTAGTTTCTATCTCAGAAATTCTCAAGACAGAAAGGTGGCCCATCAGAGCAGGGGAGAGGAAACAAGTAGGGGGGTCATGGCGCCCCCAGAGGGGTGTTTGACCCGGGTTAAATTGGTGTTGGGGCGGCCACTCACCTGTGCTGCTGAGAGAAGCTGTTGGCAGCTCCTCCAATTGGGGCAGCAGCGATGGCAGCAGCATTGCGGACACATGGGCCCAGAGCAGAAGACTAGGGGCAGGGACCAGTTCAGAGATTTAGGCCTGCTGGCAGCACGCCATTGCCTGAGGTTTGAAACCTGGCACCACATGAAGGGAGGGAAAGGGTCAGGTGGGAGTGGGAGCATCAATTTCCTACTGTACCCCAAAGTCACCTCCAGTCTCTTCCGCACCACCCAGCCACCTCTACCTTCCTCAACTACTGGTAGTGGTGTAAACTAATAGAGGGAATCCCAGTGCTACCTGGCAGCATGGAATGTGGGTGTGGCCAGCATTCTTGTATCCCATTGGTCAGAAAGAAGCATGAAAGAATGGAAGTGTGGACAGAATCCTGTGAAGCAAGCAGAATGGGTGAGTGTCAACAGGCCATCCTGGGTCAATTTGAGCTGACATGATGTTCCCAGTACCTGAGAACGAGCTCCAGGACTTAACTAAATAATAACAGATGCACATGCAGATGGCAGTATACTAATAAATATATATCTTTATTGAGTGCCAGAGATGTCTATACATTATTCAGTTATATAGACTATATTCCTACAAATTCCTGAGTATTCATTATGTGTCCATGTAATTAATGTTATTGTTTAAATCCTTAAACTATTAATGAAAGCACTCAGTGTCCTCAAATGTGTTCCTTTAAGTAATAATATTCTTTTAATGCTTCATTAATATTAAATAAAATCAACCAGCTATCTGAAATGATGCTGTTTAATTTTATAGGATCATCATGCACGAGGAACTCATTCAACTGTGACATTGACAAAATTCCAGTGTTATTCCTTTGGATGGGAACCAGTTTCTTAGTATCTCCTGCCATTGGTTGGTGTCAGGACAGGGATTTGAAATGAGGGCCTAGTTGCCACATGGGCCTATGGCTTCCCTGATAGTCTGTCAGCCTTCAGCAATGGAAGATGAAGTACCCTTTGTAACTGTGTCATTCAGACTCAGAAGTGTTACTGCAAACGAAGAAAACATAAAAATCCACATATTTTTCTGTGCATTGTTTTCCCTGCAAGAACTGGGGATCTAGGATCACAGGAGCACATGCGTGTCCAGTGGATTCACCCCATCATAGGGTGATCAAAGCTGAGGCGGACTTGTCATGACCTGAGTTCAAGCCCCATGCTGAGAAAAAAATTAGCACCCTGGCTTGCAATTCACACAATTTATTCTTACAGGCTTTGGATTTGAAGTCAGGATCTGGGTAAATCTCCAGCAATGTGGATAAAGGGGAAGATCACCTTACATGAAGATAAAAAAGTCAGGCCTGTTCACTAGTCCTGAATTCAAGATCCAGCCCTGGAAAACATATTATATCTATATATTGTAAAGATAGGATTTATACTTACCTATAGATGTTCAATCCATACATGTTTGGTGTAGTTGTTTCTTGTACCTTTTGTTTTATTCATTTATTTACCAGTGATTTTACTGAATGACAACCTATTCCCATGAGTATAGAGTTGCATATACATTCTCCTTCCTACCTGAGACCCAGAACTTGCACAGTACAGGAAAACAGGTGCAACGACTGGCTTCTCACATCAAGGTGAATTTTTGTCCGTGCTGTGATTCGAATTTTGGGCCTAGGAGGCCCAACTGCCCAATCGGTCCACGTGATCACACCAGACTGTGAGCCACTAAGGAGCTGGGACATTCCCAGGAACTGAGATTGAGCCACAGGGATGCCAAAATAGTCCTCAATGATCATTGAAACTTGGGATGTATATTCACATTCGTGTGTGGACTGCATCGTGCATTGAGTGTAGTTCTCTTTATTTTGTATGCTATTCATGGATGTATTGTGTATTTTCTTGAATATATGATGACAGGTATAATGGCTGACATGGATAACAACTTATTCCCAAGGCCAGAGGGTGGCCCGTGTATTCTCCATTCTAGCTGAGATCCAGGACTTGCACAGGAAAGAAAACAGGTGCAACGATTGACTTCTGACATCAAGATGAATCTTTTGGCGGGGTGGGGAATCTGAACTCGGGACCTAGCAGGACCAAGTGGTGAATGGGTCCACATGAGCACACCAGCCTTTGAGCCACGAAGGAGCTAGGCCATTCCAAGGAGCTGCTATTGAGCCCCTGCCACCGAAGGTAGAGCGGGAGCACAACAGTCATCCATTAATAAGATGGAGGTAGTATGCAAATAAGTACACATTTGTTTAGAGTAGGAGAGATGGTAACCTATGGTGGAATATAATCTGTGTGACTACCAATTCTTGGAACTTTCCTGATGCCTCCATTTCATGACTGTGATGATTATTGTCATGCTTCATCAACTGTTCTTTACAAATAATCGATACCCCTGAGTCTTGCCTATCATTTCCTACTTGCATCATGCACGAACTACTCATTCAAGGATGAGATCGATCACATTCCATGACTCATCCCAGGTCCACAAACGGGTATCTCAGGATCTCCCACCATTCCCTCCTGGAAGGGGGGCTGAATTCAAGCCTCAGCCCTGGAAAAGATACTCGTTATATACTATTTTTTTTTGGTCCACTAGTGGGCCTGAACACTGGACCTGGGCTCTGTCCCTCAGCTGTTCACCTCAAGGCTAGCGCTCTACGACTTGAGCCACAGTGCCACTGTTGGCTTTTTTTTCTGCTTATGTGGTGCTGAGGAATCGAGCCCAGAGGAATTGAGCCCAGGGCTTCATGCATGCATGGCAAGCGCTCTACCACTGAGCCACCTTCCCAGCCCTCCTTATATATATTTTAAAGATAGGATTTATACTTCTGTACTGATGTTCAGTCCATATTGTGTTTGGTATGGTTATTTATTTTATTTCTTGTTTCATTCATTTATTTAGAATTTATTTTATTGACTCTGATGACACCTATACCATTTATTACATTGTTTACATCACATAACATCCAGATGTTAGATGTGTTCTCCATCATGCTTGGCAGTGTCAGGATCTGAACTTAGTGCCTAGCAGGCCCAATTCATGATTGGGTGAGTTTGAGCATGGCAACCTCTAGCCAATGAAGATGTCAGGTGGTTCCCAGGCTCTGAGATCGACCCTCAAGTTTGGCCTAAACAGCGATACATGGATAGGCAGATGGAGGTATACAAATAAATATGTATCGGTAAAGAGTTCCATAGCCATCTATCTATGATAGAAGGAAACCTACTATTTTCCTACCAACTCTTAGGTATTTATTAAACCGCCATGGAAGGATTGTTATTCTTTTCAGGGTTAATAAACTATTAATTAAGATCAATCAGCATTGTAGGATTATTGCATCCAATTTTAGAAAAGACTGATGGATAAACTACTCTTTTAATCGGTATTCCTATGCATAGGTATGAGTCTCTTGTGATCTCCTGCTATTGGTGTCAGGACTGGGATTTGAACCCAGGGCCTATGTTGAAGGTTGGCCTATGGCTTTACTGATAGCCCACCAGCCACCAGCAATGGCAGGTCATGTCCACTTTGCAGCTTTGTCATTCAGACCCAGGATGGTCACTGTGCAAAGAAAGATATTGTAAAACCCCAGCTCTCTGCAGCTCACACTATTTGTGCTTTCCAAATTGTTTTTCTTCCTGGAAACCCTCTTGGCCCAGCATCTCATGGTTGGCTATGGGTCCAATGAGTGCACCCCAGCCAAGCAAGATCCAAGCTGAAGCAGAGTTTCCACGATCTGAGTTCAAGCCCCATGATTGGCCAAAAAAAAAAAAAAAAAAGAAAAAAAGAACATATAAAAAATAACTATTTAACAAAATTTTAAAAAGTAAAGCTCCCTGGTTTGGAATTTTTGCCAGTTTTCTTTCTTAGCCTGGACTTTGACTCAGGGTCTTGACAAATCTGTAGCAATGTGAGCGAAGAGTTGCCATTACATGAATTCAAACCCCATGCCAACCAAAAATGAAAAACTATGTCGCTGACCTTGGCAGAGGGAGGTAGTTGTAGAGATGGGAGTGAAGGGATGGTAGGGGAAAAACACAGGAGGAGTAAACAATGCTCAATAGGAAATGTATTCATTACCTTGCTCCTGGAACTGCAACCCCTCTATAGAATATTTTTACAACAAAAAACATACAAAAAAAGAGAAACAATGTAGTTCTCTGAGAAGCACTTTGGAGGTAAGGGAAGGATGTTTGAATAGTTGTACAAAATTCTACAGTGCTTTTTTTTTTAAATGTTCAGTATGGAACTGAATAAACCTAACTGCTTTCACTTAAAAAATTAAATCACTGTCTTGGAACTGGGGTCAGTATTTCTGCCATTGCTAGTTTTTGAGCTCACCGTCCAGGTAACTCTTTGCACCATGGGTGAATGCGAAGCACACTATCCTTGAGGTAAAGAAATTCAGGATAAAGTTCCCAGGGCCTGAATGAATGCCCTGCAATGGAAGAAATATTTCTATAAATGTGTAATACATGATATATACTTATATATGCATGTTAATTTCATATTATAAATTTTATTATTGATTTTGTATTTTATTTTTATTTGATTCATTTATTGATTATTGTATTTAGTATTATTATACACATAATATTATATTTTGCACATCTATTATAAAATTATACACAATAATTTAGGGCATTGACTCATTTTAATTAACATTTTATTAAGTGTTGAAACATAATACATAATTAAATGGAAGCATTTGTCACAGTCTCACATGTTTAGAGTCTCTCCCAAGTATGAGCTTTTAGTTTAAGCACCAACACTGACAAAATTTGAGCCTGGTGAGACATATTCTTCTGGGAGTCAGAGGAGGGCCGAGGTTATAGGTAAGATGTAGGGTATAGGTCAGGTGCTGGTGGCTCACCCCTGTAATCTACTCCAGAAGATGAGATCTGAGGATCCCAATTGCAAGCAGGAAAGTAAATGTGAGACACTTTTCTCCAATTAAATACCCCAAAAGCAAGAAATAGAGCTGTGGTTCAAGTAGTAGAGGGCTAGCCTGTCGCACAAAACCTCAGGGATAGGATAGCATCCAGGCCCTGAATTCAAACCCCAGGACTGGCACACACACACACACACACACACACACACACACACACACACACACACACACACACCAATATAGAGCATTTGCCAGTCAGGCAGCACAAGTTCCATCACTAGCAAATCAATATTAAAAAAAATAAAGATGGAGAAGGGAAGGAAAGATTTGTTCCAGGAAGTGATATAGCCAGTGCTAAAATTCCACAGTACTTCTAATATGTGGGTAGAAGTCAGAGAGCCTCAAGCAGAAGGTCAAGCATGGGCAAAGGTGCTGAGGTGTGCTGCAGAGCAGGTGGTGTGAGTGGTATGAAGGTTCTATGGCTTCAGAAAAGGCAGGCAGGAAATTCAAGGTTGGGTCAACGTTGACTTGAGTCACCAGGCAGAGGGAGGCGTCCCAGAATGGCGCCCAGGTGGAAGCTTAGATTGGCATTTCGCCAGGGACGCAAAGCCATGTCCTGTGGCTGGAAACCTGTTTTCACAGCTCCTGACCCTCAGGCTTCCTTTGCATGGAGGAGTCAGGGCAAACACAGGGAAGAACTCTTGCTTTAGGAAAGCTTCTAGGCCAATGCCACCAGTGGCTCAACCTCTGTAAATCCTAGCTACTCAGGAGACTGAGATAGAGTTCGAGGGTCAAGCCAGCTCAGGAGAGGAAAGTTAACGCGACTTTCTTGCTGATTAACTACCAAAATCCAGAAATGGAGCTGTGGCTCAAGTGGAAAAGTGGTAGCCTTAAAGGAAAAAGTTTAGCGACCAGAGCCCAGACCCTGAGTTCAAGCCCCAATACCAGCACAGGAAAATTAAAGAAAAATTTCAGGAGCTCCTAGTCCACTGTGGTGTAAGGCCAGATCATCCAGACACAGGTGGCTCATGCCTGTCCTCCTAGCTCCTCAGGAGGCTGAGATGTGAGGATCACGTTTCAAAGCCCGCCCAGGCAGGAAAGTCTGGGACACTCTGATCTCCAAGGAACCTACAGAAAACCTGAAGTTGCACTGTGGCTCAAGTGGTAAGGTGAAGAGCTGGGGGACAGCGCCCAGGCCCAGAGTTCAAGCGACATGACCATCACCTGGCCTGCTTGTACCTTACTCTATAGCTCTAGGCAGAGTTCTTTCCAGTGGGCCCCTGAGGGTCTCCTAATGTCTAGGTGTCCTACAAGTCTTGGTAGCAGCCTGTTTGGGGGCCATTGCCTACAGAGCAGGCCTCAGTACCAGAGAAGTATCGAGCCTTGAGGCATGAAGATCATCAGAATGGCATCCGTCATGGGTGCAATTGGATCTGAGCAGTAAATCAGTCTCAGACCATGGTTCTGGGCCAGGAGGGGCAAGAGCTGTAAGATGTCACACCAGATAATGCCCAGTCACAGGAGTATCGCAAGAGTGTAAATTTGTCAGTCAGACGTAGGGCAGGTGTTGAGTTGGGCTCATGAATGTTTTGTAGGCTCAGGAATCCACAGCCAACTGGCTTCTGCTTGTAGCAGTTACTGTCCGAGGAGTCCCAGGGCTCGATGCCCTGCTTTCCTCTACAGTGCTTGGGGAGAGGGGTCAGATGAAGGTCTGCAATCATGGGACGACTACCAAGGAGCAACCCTAGTGTCCTTCCCTTGATACTGCAGCTCCATGTTGAGATCGACGGGCAGGTTCCATGGAACTTACTGCCATAGCCCAAACCCCTCAGCCCAAGAATGACTTAGGGAGAAACCACTTGATCTGGCTTGAGAGTTTACTGTGACTAGGACTCACGACTGCCCCCCAGTTGTAGCTCAGCTCATCCAGGTCAAAACTAATGCCACAGAAGGTACTGGCTATACCAGTCTCTCATCCCCCGGTTCCCTGGGCCTGGAATCTAAAGTATATGCCTTTGTATTCTGGGCATTCAGAATTGTCTAGAAGGACCTGAGAGGCCCAGCTGGGGCCACAAAATAGATTTGCCCATGATAAGGTACATTGACATTTCCTAGACATTGAACAATACATCCAAGCCACCTTGGCCTCACCTCTCATGTAGCCCCAGATTATACTTGTTTGGGGAGCCTTCAGTCAGCTATAAAGGTCAAGCTGGCCAGAGCCACTGGCAACCACCCTTCCTCTACACCACTACCAGCCTGCTGGGAGTTTACATGCAGCCAGGGGTCCAGCTGAGAAAAGGACAGTACACAGAATGACTGACCCTGCACCCCCAGAGGCAGGAGAGAACATATGCCAACCGGCCCTGAGGACCCAGAATCCCCTGGATGAGGACAAAGATATGGACAGCCGGACTTGGGTCCCATGGAAAAGCTGGAATATGCAGGTCTCTGACAATTTAGGACTCATTGTAGACCATGATAGGGGACTAAAGACAAGGTTGCTATTGAGGAAGGGCACAATCCAAGGTCAGGAAGAGGCAGTCAAGCATCCAGGAAGTAGGCTGAGAAAGATGAGGGAAATACACACACACACACACACACACACACACACACACACACACACACACACACACACACACACACACACACACATGGGTAGCCCAAGGCCTCAGCAGTCCCTAAGCAACTGAACATCCCAACCTCTGAGAAGATGGCACTACCATCCTCAGACCAAATGTTGACAAAACTCAGAGCCTCTCACACATCTGGAATGGCTCATAAAACAGCATGGCATTTCCTACTGTACACACCACTATGAAGAAAACTCAGCCACATTATTTTGGTTGTCGATCATGGGGTTTGAGATTTGGGCCTGCGTTCCATCCCTTAGCTCTTCAGCTGAAGGTGTGTGCTCTACCACTGGAGCCACAGTACCACTTCCAGTTCTCTGGTGCTTCACTTGAGTTAAAGTCTCACAGATTTTCCTACCCAAGCTGGCTTTGAACCGTGATCCTCAGATCTCATCCTCCTGAGTAGCTAGGATGACAGTTGTGAGATACTGGCAGTGCCCGGTTTCAGCCACCTTCTTACAACCAGGGGAAATCCAAATTGTCAGGCCATAAAGCACATGCAACCCTTCACTTTCAGACTTTGACACCAGTATCCAAAGCCATTGTTCCAATCGACACTACCCTCCAACGCTGCCCACATCCTTTCTAAGATAGGCCACAACCTCTAGAGTTCTTGGTAAGACATGCCCAGCTTGGTGTAACTTCACACTTGGGCAATCTTGGGGAGTTCTTAGAAATGGCTGTACACTGAGGCCAGGACCTGGTGTGCCAACCACAGCAACCCCACTCCTTCACCATCTCTGGCAAGCAAGGGGTGTCTTTCTTTCTTGTTTTTTTTGGATGAGGGGCTTGAACTCAGGGCTTGGGTACTGTTCCTGATGATGAATTTTGCTCAAGGCCAGTGCTCTACCACTTGAGCCATGGCACCACTTCCAGTTGGATATTGGAGATGGGACTCTCATCTGACTTTCCTCCTTGTGCTGGGAAACAAGGCCCTCTGGATCTCAGCCTCCCGAGTAGCCAGGATGACATGCGTGAGCCATCAGCCCATGGCCTATGGGATCTCATTCTTTACAATATCCAACTAGTCCTCCTCTAGACATTGCCACCTAGACCCTCCTCTACCTCCCTCAGGGACAGCAAAGGGAGGCTCAGAATCTGGGGAGGTCCATGGACATTAAAGGGCCCCCTTCACATAACTACCCCTTTCTAAGCTCCCATCCGTTTACTCTGGATGGCCTGGTTGTATGGAGCATATCAGACCCACTAGGACTTCTTAGGCCTGCCCTGTATCTCCCCACCACACCCAACCGGTACCTGAGAATTTCTGGGGCCATCTGCTCCATGTCCCAATGGAAGCCTTTGGGAGGGTTGCTGATAACTGGGTCCAGGAGTGCCCAGGGCAGAAAAAGTGTCCAGATTACCTCTGTCATAGAAGGAGACACAAAGCATGGATGGATCTACTAAGTGCTACAGGGCACACCATCCAGCTGTCACCCTTGTCTCTTGGAGTGCAGTTTTACATTGACAGTGCTGGGGCTTGAACTCGGGCTACAGGCACTGTCCCTGAGCTTCTTTTGCTTTCCACCTGAGCCACAGTACCACTTCTGGCTTTTTCTGTGTATGTGGGACCTAGGAATCGAACACAGGGTTTCCTGTGTGTTAGGTGAACCCACTACTGCTAAGATAAAATCCCAACATTGGATAGCTGTTCTTCTGTGACCCCTTGGGCCTTTTTCAGGACAGTCGTGCACATCTTTACCGAGTATCTAACCAGCAGCCTTGGCTGGAAAAGTACACGCTCTGCTAGGTTGTCCTATGGCATGTTTTCTCTCTGTGCTTCCTGTGACATCCTCCTTGTTAAGCAAGACCCCCTTTCAAGTGCTGCCTCTAAGAAGCCCCCTCCAATCATCCTGGTAGAGCGGGATCTTCTCTGCTCTGCAGGCTGCTGGCCTTGTCATGCTCTGCCTCCAGCTGGTGTGGTTGAGAGCACACAAAAGCGAAGGCCTGGCTTTCACCACCCAATTTCTGAAGGCTCTGATACACTACCCAGGGACCAGTGCGGTATCACACTCTGTGAGAGGGCACTTGAGGCCCAGACAGTCTGGGGGCAACAAATGGGGCCATTTCTTGTGTGAGTTTGAACTGAGGATCTGGGAGCTGTCTCTCTGAGTTTTTATGCTCAAGGCTGCTACTCTACCACTTGAACCACAACTCCACGTTTGGATTTTTGGTGGTTCCATGCAGAAAAGAATCTTATTGGCTTTCCAGCTTATGGCTGGTTTTGATCTTTGATCCTCAGATCATGCTTACCGAGGAGCCACGATGTCAAGTGTGAGCCTGAGCCAGACAGGGTCCAGAACCTTTCCTTTGAGCTTCTGTTTATCTTGTGTCAACAAGCAAACCCTACTTAAAATATTTATAGGGGATCAAGTTCCTCTCCTAGGTCAGTTAACCCAAGGAGATAAAGAATCTTTGGAAAAGGCTAGTCATAGTTGGCCTAGATGAGTGTGTGTGTGTGTGTGTGTGTGTGTGTGTGTGTGTGTGTGTGTGTGTGTGTGTGTGAGTTTCAGGGATACCTACCCCCATCTCTCTGGTGCTTCTTTCACCCAGTGGTGAGTACATCCAGGATCCCCACCCCAGGAAAGGTGGGTAGGGGAGGGTACTTAAGTTCACATCAAGTGGGATGATCTGAATTCTATCTTGCAACTGAATCCAGGAGAAATAATAGAGAGAAGGAGATGTTTAGAGGAACATCAAGGGAAGCCACTTCCCTTTGGCTACAAGTACGGGAGAGAAGAATGAATCCATCCTTTTTGGTAGTAAGGTAACAAGTGCCCATTATTCATTTATTTTAATTTTGTGTGGGTCTCAGGTCTTGGATTCAGGGACTGGGTGTCATCCCTGAGCTTCTTTTACTTAAGGCTGAGGCTCTATCACTTGAGCCACAGCAGTACAACTGGCTTTGTTCAGGGGGCGGGGGGAAGGAGGTAGTTTATGGGAGGTAAGAATCTCACAGACTCTCCTGCCTAAGCTGGCTCTGAGTCAGGACCATCAGAACTCAGCCTCCCGAATAGCCAGGATGACAGGCAAGAGCCACTGGCACCTGACCACCAACATCCATTTATAGTCCCTTAAGGCCAGTGCTGGGCTACCTGCACTGCATCCTCCTTTTTGTGCGTGGGAAGCAGACATGGGTGGGTTTGATACTTCAAT